>NC_138780.1:46759440-47030115 GCF_965119305.1 Pelophylax lessonae | reverse complement strand
GAGCTGGAAATTTAGATGAAAACGTGTAGATGGAAGCAGTGAATGTGGTCTGGTTGCTGTTAGGTTGTGTGAGCCTGTAAGTAACAAAAGATAACAAACTTCAAGCTTAGCTGGGTGCTACCCCTGGCAATCAAGCCACTCTAGGCCATGGTTTATGTAGCTAATGAGGAATTTGTCCATGGCCACTTCTTATCCTCAGGTACTTGCTCAAGCATTGACCGTACATCATTGTTTTGATTTGACACATCAAAAGCACAATTTTCACCCTTTCATCTTGCAGAAGAAAGAATCTTAAAAAGGATCTGCAGGTTAATCAGATACAGTATTCTTCTAATGAAGGCTCAGATTTATAAAAACTGAAAACAGCTTTTGGAAATAATATCAACATGTTATATCTTATACAAGATATTAGTGATTTGGTTTAGATGTTCTGTAACTACATACTGTACTGTATTAGAAAAGGGAAATAAGTACACAATAGGAATTTGCCTTCCCCAATGACCTTAAAGTTCGTGCTTATACATTTTCATATATTTCTAAGCTGTAACGAGAGACAGACCAATAATAAGAATTCACTCCATCAACAATCTCGACTAACTTTTCTATTGCTGTCAGTTTTCCTTTTGAAGGCTTATCAGAACAGATGTGAGGGGAAATCCCTCTAATAGAACCATGGAAAGCATTTGAAACCTAATAGGGGTTCTAACCCTGCCTCATTCTATCAAAAACGATAAAAAAGTTTGGCTGGCATTACACTTTAAAGTAGTTATCATCAAGGATTTTTTCTGCAGAGACATGGTGGAACGTTGTTCCTCCACCTCTGGCAGTCCTCTCTTCTCCAGCCTGTCACATAACACTGAAGAATACGTTTTATACCACTCACTTCCTCCACTGGCTTCTGTATGATAACACCGGCATCCAGGGTATGAGCTGTATGCTAGCACCGGCATCCAGGGTATGTGCCCCACATCTGTTTGATAAGTGCTCCAGGACCAGATGTCACAACAGACAGCATTTAGGGATTCCAGAGACAGCTTCTACCCTGCTGTAACGCTCATGCGTTTTATGTATAATGTGGATTTACAGCTGCAGAAATATTCCACTTCAGTAGTCATGTAGAGAAACGCTGAGACACCAATCCCAACTCCCAAGACTCATCATGTGTGGATGATCTCAATTCAGCAAGTAAATACACACACTCAATAAGATGTTCCTAGAGTGACTTATGTATATAGTAATACAGTGATGATAGCTGAAGAGACAGGTTGGGTAGAGATGGTAGATGACAGACACTTGAAAGGAATGTTCTTGAAAGTAAGATAGTAGCAGATGGGATGCAGATAGGTTAGCAATCGTGTATGGTAGCAGATGATAGAGTAGCAGGTGAACATACAGGAGAGACCAACCCAGTGACAGAGAAGATGGTAGTAGGCTCAAGAGCTATCAATCTTAGATAATGCAGATGTAGTAATAGTCTTTAGTATGCAGCGCTAGATAGTGTAAGCTTTTAGTATGAAGGATATAGAGGTTTCCCCTGTGGGGTACTTATCACTAGTAGCAATGTAGCAGAGGAGAGGTTCGGCAAGAGCGGATGATCCAGTAGCGGGATACAGGGATCAGCGCAGCGTGGTTCCGACAGCGAGGTATGCTTGCAAGCATGAGAGCTTCAAGGCAGGTTAGCATCAAGGCAACAAAGCAGGTTGAACGAACACATGTGAGTGAAAGCTGGTGATTTAAATAGCTGTTCAGTCCGGCGCTCAGTGATGACAGCATCAGTCTTAAAGGTGTATGCGCACCTTACCAAAAGAGAATGGTGGGGCGCATACACTTAGGAAAAGAGTAATAAGGGTACCCAAAGGTACCAGAACATTACAGTACCCCCCCCCCCCCCTTAAGGCCGGCTCCTGAAGGCCTCTGGAGCTGGTTTGTCTGGGTACTTCGCATGAAAATTGCGGATTAATCTAGGGGCATGTATGTCAGAGGTGTTTAGCCAGGTGTCGTCTTGGGGCCCATAGTTCTTCCATCGAACTAAGTATTGAAGTCTTCTTCTGTGGATACGAGAATCCAGAATCTCTTTTATCTCATATTCTTCTCCACCTTCAACTTGTACAGGAGGAGGAGGTGGGATAGTAGGCCTTATTCCTTGGTCAGGAACATGGGGCTTCAGTAGTGACACATGGAAAATGGGATGTATTTTGAGGTCTATTGGCAATGTAAGCTGTACTGCAGCTTTTCCAATAAGTTTCTTGATTGGGAAAGGTCCCAAGAACAGAGGTCCAAGCTTTTTGCTAGGGATTTTCAGTCTTAAATTTTTTGTTGAGAGCCAAACGAGGTCCCCGATAGCATACTGAGGAGAAGGTCTTCTGCGAAGATCATAGTAATTCTTTTGTTGACTATGAGCGTGTGCAATGGTAGTATTAAGCAAACCCAGAGAGTCCTTTATTTGGGTAAGATAGTCTGAGGCTACTGGGTTATTTGAAGGAAGGATGCGTGGTGGAAGAATAGAGGGATGAAACCCATAGTTCAAGTAGAACGGACTCTGCTTGGTCGTACTGTGGGTTGCGTTGTTGTAGGCAAATTCTGCCAGAGGGAGAAGATCCACCCAATCATCCTGTTGGTAAGAAGTGTAACAGCGTAAATATTGCTCGATGCATTGGTTGACTCTTTCAGTCTGTCCGTTGGTCTGCGGATGGTAAGGAGAAGTGAGCTTCCGCTCAATTCGTAGTATGTGACATAGTTCTTGCCAGAACTTGGAAATAAATTGTGATCCACGGTCAGACAGAAGAGTTTTTGGGATACCATGTAACTTAAAGACATGTTTCATCAGGAGTTCTGCCGTTTGTTTGGACGAAGGTAGTCTGCGAATAGCAATGAAATGTGCCATTTTTGTCAGATGGTCCACTGACACCAAGATGGTATTAAATCCTTTGGAAGGGGGTAGTTCTACTATAAAGTCCAAGGACACAACTTCCCATGGAGTTTGGGGTATTGGTAGACTGCATAGTAGACCGGATGGTCTCGTAGTGTCAATTTTGGACCTGGCACAGACATTGCATGAAGAGACGAATTTTTGTATAGATGTTTTCATGTCAGGCCACCAGAATTGCCTGGTAATCAGATTGAGAGTCTTTGTCATACCCATATGTCCTGCCATAGGCACATCATGCGATAATTCCAAGATCTTGGTGCGCATGGTAGGTGGTATGTAAAGTTTGTCGTTGTAGTAGAGGAAGCCTTCTGCATCAGTATTTAGTTGTGGTGGGGGTGAATCCAAACTTATACCATGCAAAACCTCTTCCTTCAAAGAACGGACAACTCCAATAATACGTTTGTGAGGTATTATAGGAACGGAAGGGATTTCAAAGTAGTTTTCTTCGGTTAGTCGTGATAGTGCATCCGCCTTTTTGTTCTTATCTGCAGGTGTGTAGGTCACTAGGAAGTTAAACCTTAGAAAGAATAGTGACCATCGTACCTGTCGGTTAGAGAGAGTTTTGTTAGTCTGAAGATATTGAAGATTTTTATGGTCCGTGTATATAAGTATTGGTAGTCGGGTGCCTTCGAGTAGATGTCGCCAATTCTCCAGAGCCAATTTTATAGCGAGCAGTTCCTTTTCACCCACGGGGTAATTTACCTCTGGACTGCTTAAGGATTTAGAAAAGAAGGCGACTGGATGAAGTGGTGAAGTGTGAGTTGGTCGTTGGGAAAGTATTGCTCCTACTGCCATGTTTGACGCATCTACTTCCAGAATGTATTGGAGGGATGGGTCTGGATGGCGTAGTATGGGAGCAGAAGTAAACCTTGTCTTTAACAGGTGAAAAGCTTTATTTGCTTCATCTGACAATTTGAATGGTCTTTTAATGCTAGTGAGCTGTGTGAGGGGTCTCACAATGGCAGAGAAGTTTCTGATGAACTTCCTGTAGAAATTCGAAAATCCAAGGAATCGCTGTAGCGCCTTGCGTGTGGTTGGTGTAGGCCAATCCTGAATGCAGGATATCTTACTCATGTCCATCTTGATTCCTGTTTTGGATATGATGTAGCCTAGAAACAGTACTTCGTCTTTATGAAACAAGCATTTTTTTTCAGTTTCACATAAAGGTTGTGTGCAAGCAATCTCGATAATACTAGTCTTACATGTCTTATGTGTTCAGACAGGGATCGTGAATATATAAGTATATCGTCCAGATATACCACAACACAGACATCTAGTAAGTCTCTGAAAATATCGTTTATAAATCGTTGAAAGGCTGCAGGGGCGTTGCATAGCCCGAATGGCATTACAAGATATTCGAACAATCCGTATCTGGTTCTGAATGCAGTCTTCCACTCGTGTCCATCACGGATTCGAATGAGATTGTATGCTCCTTTCAGGTCCAATTTTGAAAAATAGGTAGCTCCACGCACCTGCTCAATGAGCTCAGGGATAAGTGGTAGAGGATAGCGATCTTTTATTGTAATAGCATTCAATTGCCTATAGTCGATGATAGGCCTGAGACTTGAGTCCTTATTGCGGACAAAAAAGAGTCCTGCTGCTGTGGAAGAAGTGGAAGGTCTAATAAAACCTTTTTTCAAATTCTCATCCAAATAGTCTTTGAGATGGGAAAGTTCATCCTGTGAAAGAGGATAAACATGACCGAACGGCAATTTGCTATTTGGGAGTAGATCAATACTACAATCATAGTCTCGATGGGGAGGTAGTGCTTGAGCATTTTTCTCAAGAAAAACCTCAGAGAGATCCTGATAACATAGTGGTGCAATCTCATCTGTCACCACAGACAGGATCTTCCCGAAAGACGGGAGGTTACATGTACCCTCGCAATAGCAAGAGAGGAAGGCCAGGGTCCGTTCCTTCCAATCTATGGTTGGTTGATGTGTGTGCAACCAGGGAAGTCCCAAAACAATGGGAAAGTGGGGTGAAGGTATTAGATCGAAGGTAGTGGTCTCCATATGAGACCCGTTAGTAGTGACTAGGAGTGCCTGTGTCTGATCAGTGATCGGACCAGAGGATAAAGGAACACCGTTAATAAGACTCACTGAGACAGGTTTAGGTTTAGAAATAATAGGAACTTTATTTAAAGCAGCAAAACGTATGTCAATATAATTTCCACAAGATCCTGTGTCAATCATGGCCTTAGTAGTAATCCTGTTCTGGTCCCACTGTAATGTTAAGCAAACAAAAAGGTAAGGGTTAGTGATTGAAGTTGCCAATTCCCCTAGGAGGACATGTGAACACTCACCCTTCTTTTTGTAGACTAGGGGACAGACGTTTATCTTGTGATCCGGGATGCACAGTACAAGCAGAGATTACCAGATCGTCTTCTGGCTTTTTCCATAGTTGATAGAGGTGGGCGTATGGTTCCTATCTCCATAGGAGTGGGGTCAACGGCCGAAATCTGAGAAGAACTGGATAATGGCATTCCCGTTTTCTCAGGCTTTCTTTCCCGTAGTCTTCTATCTATGGTGATACTGAGTTGTATCAATGTATCCAGGGGTTTTGGCAGATCCGCTCGAGCGAGCTCGTCTTTAACAGCCTCTGATAGGCCAAGCCTAAATTGGGTTTTCAGAGATGCATCATTCCATTCTGAATCAAGGGTCCATCTCTTGAATTCTGCGACAAAGTCTTCCACAGGTCTCCCACCTTGTTTCAAGGATCTTAATTGAAGATCGGCAGTACTCTGCCTATTGGGATCATCATATAGGCTAGTAAGTTCTGCTAGAAACAAGGCATAGGAGTTGAGAAGCTGATCGCTTTTCTCAAAAAGAGAGTCTGCCCAGGCCCGAGGATCGCCTGTTAGGTAAGAAATAATAGTACAAACCTTAATGTGATCAGTAAGGTAGGTACGGGGTTTTAGCAAGAAAAGTAACTCACATGCGTTTTTAAATTCGCGAAATTTTTTGCGATCGCCTGTAAATACCAAAGGAGGATTTATTTTGCGTTCAGGGGACTGAGCAGTGGTAAGTTGTGTCAGTCTAATTACCTGCTGCGACAGAGCCTGATTGTCTTCTTTTAATTCAGCAAGTGCGTGTATTAACACAGTTACTTGCTGTTTTAATTGTGTCACCTGAGTGGTTATTTCTGCTGAATCCATTTGAGGTTCGTTCAATCTGTAACGCTCATGCGTTTTATGTATAATGTGGATTTACAGCTGCAGAAATATTCCACTTCAGTAGTCATGTAGAGAAACGCTGAGACACCAATCCCAACTCCCAAGACTCATCATGTGTGGATGATCTCAATTCAGCAAGTAAATACACACACTCAATAAGATGTTCCTAGAGTGACTTATGTATATAGTAATACAGTGATGATAGCTGAAGAGACAGGTTGGGTAGAGATGGTAGATGACAGACACTTGAAAGGAATGTTCTTGAAAGTAAGATAGTAGCAGATGGGATGCAGATAGGTTAGCAATCATGTATGGTAGCAGATGATAGAGTAGCAGGTGAACATACAGGAGAGACCAACCCAGTGCAAGAGCAGATGGTAGTAGGCTCAAGAGCTAGCAATCTTAGATAATGAAGATGTAGTAATAGTCTTTAGTATGCAGCGCTAGATAGTGTAAGCTTTTAGTATGAAGGGTATAGAGGTTTCCCCTGTGGGGTACTTATCACTAGTAGCAATGTAGCAGAGGAGAGGTTCGGCAAGAGCGGATGATCCGGTAGCGGGATACAGGGATCAGCGCAGCGTGGTTCCAACAGCGAGGTATGCTTGCAAGCATGAGAGCTTCAAGGCAGGTTAGCATCAAGGCAACAAAGCAGGTTGAACGAACACATGTGAGTGAAAGCTGGTGATTTAAATAGCTGTTCAGTCCGGCGCTTAGTGATGACAGCATCAGTCTTAAAGGTGTATGCGCACCTTACCAAAAGAGAATGGTGGGGCGCATACACTTAGGAAAAGAGTAATTAGGGTACCCAAAGGTACCAGAACATTACACCTGCCTGCTGCCTGTCAGATCTGTGTAGCATGGAGCTAAGTGAAGCACTATGAAACTCCTCCTTGGCTCTATGCTACACAGATCTGACAGGTGGAGCTACGCAGATGAGATTGCAGTAGGCAGGGAGGGAAAAAAAAAGCTTGCTCTGCCTAATAGAAGGGAATTGCCCTAATGCAACTGCAGGTGAGAGAGCTGCAGAGGGAAAGAGGAAGGGGGGAGGCGGTTGTGCACAGAGGCTGTGAAGAAATTGTGGATGTTATGCAGAGGTCAGAGCTGCATGGAGGTTACATTGTAGATTGTGCAAAGTGAGAGCGGTGGGCAGGGGGAATTGTACAAAGTTAACAGAGTTGTGGGGGGAGCAGGGGGTGCAGAGGTGAAAGACGGGGGGGTTGCAGAGGTTGAGAGCTGTGTATTGGGGTGAGCTGTAGATAGGGTTTCAGAAGGGAAATATGGAGGAGGGAGAGGTAAGCTGTGAATGAGGGTGCAGATGTGATTGTGAATTGGGGATGTAAGCTGTGGATGGGGGTGTGCAGAGGTCACATATTGACAGAGGGTAAAAAAGGTGAGTTGTGGATTGAGAGGTGCATGCTAAGGCAAATTGTGGAAAGTGGAGGGGGTGAGCTGTGGACAGGGAGGGAGAAGGTGACCGGGGGAGGGGGGCTGAGCTGTGGACAGGCAGGAGAGGGTGAGTTGTTGAGGGGGGGGGGAGAGGTGAGCTGTAGAAGGGGGGGAGAGGGTCAGCTGTGGATGGGGGGAGATGAGCTGCGGACAGGGGGGAGAAGGTGGTAACACTTTACTTCTCTTTCATGAGGAATAGCAGGAATGGGGGAGGGGTTGAGGGGTGGAGGTGAGGGTGGGGAGTTGACCGGAGAGGGTGGGTTCTTGCACCTATTATCTAAAGAAAAAAAAGCCATGGTTATCATAGTATGGTAATTTTATATAATGATGATGGAGTTGGTAATAAATGACGGTGATGATCAAGATTCTGGTGAGGATCATTTGGATTATTATGTCTATATTGTCTTGAACTAATATACAGTATATTGTTGCAAATACAATTATCACTAAAATGTATTATTGTTCTACAATTTTTTTCTAGATATGAGTGGCAAAGTCTTCCTTTTCCCAACACCAACTGCAACTGCACATGTGATTTTGAAACCTGACATAAGTAAACCATTAGAAAAAGTCAGTGTCTGCTTGAAATCTTACACAGAGCTTACACGGTCCCATAGTCTCTTTTCTCTGGCAATGGATTCTGGAGAGTACAACACTTTCTTAATTTTTCCAGTGCCACCAAATGCCTATGAAGTGTTTGTTATTGAGCAAGGAAATACTTTCAGGATAGAAACCGAGATGCTACGCTGGAAACAAACCTGTGTGACCTGGGATTCCACTACTGGAGTAATTCAACTTTGGATCAACGGAAAACTCTACCCTAGACAACTTTCAAAAAAAGGTTTTACTATTGGTCCTAAAACAAGTATAGTTTTGGGGCAGGAGCAAGACTCATTTGGGGGAGGGTTTGACATTAATCAGTCATTTTCTGGTGAAATAAGTGATGTCCATATGTGGGATGATGTTTTGACACCAGAAGATATGCAGAAAGTTATGTCTGGGAATCACAATGGAAATATCATTAACTGGAATTCTCTTACCTATGAAATTAAAGGAAATGTTCTTGTTGAAACCAAGCTCCAATGTAGATCTTGGGTAGAAACCAGCTCATTATATATGCCATGTTACTAAATATAAACTCCAGGAAAACAGATTAATAAACAGTTGAGGAACAGATGCATGTACAGATCATTATTTGGTTACCAGTAGGGATGATCGAACTTTTGAAAAGTTTGGTTCGACCAGAACACCCGAACTTCCCGAAAGTTCGGCCCGGATTTCAGAACCCCATTGAAATCAATGGGACCCGAACTTCGGTAATCAAAAAACACCATTTTGAAGCCCTAAAACCCAACAAATGCCCCTAAAAAGGGCCTAGAGTTATGGGTCATGCCCCAGGGACTATTAATCACACAAAAAAAGTTCTTAAAAATTGACATTTTTGATAGAGAGCCAATTATTGAAAAAATTATTGAAAAAAAAAAAGAGATTTCTTTGGATTTAGTGTCTGGGGGGTCTAAAAAGTGTACCTGTGAAGTCTCAGCTCTGTATCATGTCCAGAACCAGAAAAAAAAAGATTGTTATTGTTTGTATTAGAATTGCAGTAGAGCAGGATAGTGGCTTCGCTATTTTCACACCCGGACGTTTTTGTTGCAGGCGTTTATTGGGCTTTTTTGTGGACGTCTTTGGAGGCAGGCATGACATCTGAACTTCTGTGTAGGGGTATATATACACACACACATGTATGTATATATACACATACACATATATAGATGTGAAAGTAGCAGAACCCTATGCCTGCACTAATGAAATAATTTGCAGGCATAGGGCTACACTCCTATCACACCTATATGTGTGTATGTGAATATATACATATATGTGTGTGTATATATATACCCCTATACAGAAGTTCAGATGTTATGCCTGCCTCCAAAGACGCCCAAAAAATGCCCAAAAAAACGCCTGGAACAAAAACGCCCAGGTGTGTTGTTGCAGGCGTTTTTTTGGGGCATTTTTTTTGGGCATTTTTTGGCTTTTACTGATGGTTCTGGTCCAATCACGGGCTTTTAAATCCCAGTTCCTGTCCCATTGCATTTTGGTCGGTTCTGGTTGCCGAATTCCGAACTTTTTCAGCAAAAACTTAGTGTTCTCGGTCTTGTTACTCAGTGTTCTCGGTCCACTCCTGCTGTAAGGACAGCATCCTGACAGCACCCCAAAAAGCCCTTTTTAGGGCTGGTATTTCAGTATTTTTTTTTTTTATATATATATCTATTGTGCAGTTGCCTGCCCGCCGTGTGTGAGTTGTTTGCCATGGATCCCCCTCCGGCATGCCACAGTCCAGATGTTAGTCCTCTTGAAAACAACTTTTCCATCACTATTGTGGCCAGAAAGAGTCCCTGTGGGTTTTAAAATTCGCCTCCCTATTGAAGTCTATGGCGGTTCGCCCGGTTCCCCCGTTCGCGAACGTTTGCGGAGATTCGCGTTCGCCGTTTGCGAACTGCAAATTTTAGGTTCGCAACATCACTAATGATCCGGTTACTAGGACTCCACAGATACAACCCTATTGGAAAATGTAACGCTATCTTCTCAAATGAACTTGTGATATGATTACCAAAATCCCATGCATGAAGCAAACAATGGGGTTTATTTACTAAAGGCAAATCCACTGCAAGTGCACTTGGAAGTGCAGTTGTCGTAAATCTGAGAGGGACATGCAAGGAAAATAAAAAAGCATGAGTGAATAATAGAAATTGATAGATAGATAATAGAAATCAGAAGAGCTTCCCCTCATTTTACATCTTCACTCAGAGCTACAGCGTTTAATAATAACAACTGGCGCACAACGGGGAAGAAGAAGTAATACAAGGGACTTCATGAGTGTCACTAGGAAAAACAGGGGATCAAACAAATTAATAATGTCAAACAAAGTGACAGTTCATAAGTCCATATAAAAGGTCCATAAGAATAAAAAATCCCAAAAAGCACTCCGTAGGCAGCTCTGGTGACAAGTAGAAGATGCTTGGAGCCAACTGGAAGCAAAACACAGGCGCCACTCTAAGTGCAGGATCTTGAGATTTATTTAAAAGAACCAAAGGAAAGGTACTCACAAAGATAATAGTGTAAAAAGCATTGTGGAAAATCACTCTGGTATTTGGATCAGGATGGCTTGAGCGGTTGCGGTATACAGGCAGTGAACGGTGGCAGTCCGTACTTCCTGGTCGCGAGAACACTCTAATGCCGATCCGTCGTCACTTCCGGGATACGTGATTACGTCATGGTGCCAGCGGCGCGTTCTCGGTTAATCGGTCTGAGGAAGGAGCGCATGCTCCGAGAACGCGTCGCCAGCGCCATGACGTAATCATGTATCCCTGAAGTGACGACGGATCGGCATCAGAGTGTCCTCGCGACCAGGAAGTACGGACTGCCACCGTTCACTGCCTGTATACCGCAACCGCTCAAGCCATCCTGATCCAAATACCGGAGTGATTTTCCACGATGCTTTTTACACTATTATCTTTGTGAGTACCTTTCCTTTGGTTCTTTTAAATAAATCTCAAGATCCTGCACTTAGAGTGGCTCCTGTATTTTCCTTCCACTTAGAGCTACAGTGACTGCCCTTCCAAGTGCACTTACAGTGCAATTCCAGTGCACAGTGATTTTCATTTAGTAAATACCCCAAATATGTCTATCTATCAATATAAATGACTATAAAAATTCACAATATATTCTGATACTTTAACAGAGTCAAAATCCTTTGGTTTGAGAAGATTAGCTTCTTTGGCCAATTGAAGTTGAGAATTTAATTTCCTAACCAATATTGGAAATGATTCTCAGCTAACCTTCGGTAGGAGGTCTCATCTATTAGTTGCCTTTTTACAGCTTTCTCATACATATCCACAACTAAAGGCATTACTGGCAGAGGGAGAAGCAGTACTGTGAGTAAATCTTGCTGCCGTGCAAAAGCTGTGAGTAATCAGCCTAAATTAACGTTTGTACTGCTTTGATATGAGCCACGTGTATCCAGAAAGCAGCTTCTGTATGCTGGGACCACAACCCAGAGTGTGTGTCCCAGAATTTCTTCTATTTTACTTTGCTAACTCTGCTTCAATGCTGTCTCCAACGAAGAGAGCATTCTTGAAGATGAACCCTAATGTAAACCTAATACAACCTTAACAATAAAATCCATATATTGTGGGTCTGTTTAACTACACTTAGTGGTGAGCATGCCTCATCATTCAATAGTGGGCATGCTTTGGGCATTATCTGTTAGCAAACTGGTATTGTTTACAATTACATACAGAATATGCAGTGCCGGGACAAGGGCATCTAGAGCCCAGGGTGCACAACCCAAACTGTGCTGCCCCCCTTCAAGATGTATGAAAAGTATGTGTCAGCAAAAAATTCCCCCCCAAAAGGTAAGCACTAATCTGCATGCTTACCCCCTAAGCATAAATTACCCCAGTACAAATACGCCTCCCTGCTAAAATCTCTCCTTGCAACACAAATCTTTCCCCCCTAACACAAATGTCCCCAAAAATTCATCCGTCCTACCACAAATCCTCTACCCTTCAAATTCCCCCTCTGAGTGCACATCCAACCCACTCCAAATCCTTCCTCCCAGCACCTATACCCCCCAAAAAAAATCTCCTCCCAGCACAATTCTCCCCCATTCACCATATCACCTCTTCTAGCACAAACCTCCCAAATCCCCCCTCTTAGCATAAATCCTCTTACCCCTCCCAAACAAATCCCCCAAAATCACCACTCTTAGCAATTCTTACCCCCTGCTGCTGCCCCCCCTCAATTGCCCCTCCCAACACAAATGCCCTCCCCCTCAGTCTCCTTCCAGCGCCCCCCCCCACTTCACAAAAAAAAACACAGCACCCAGGGCAGTCACCCCTCCTGCTCACCCCTTGTCCCAGCTTCTGTATGCTGGGACCACAAACCCAGAGTGTGTGTCCCAGAATTTCTTCTATTTTACTTTGCTAACTCTGCTTCAATGCTGTCTCCAACGAAGAGAGCATTCTTGAAGATGAACCCTAATGTAAATCTAATACAACCTTAACAATAAAACCCATATATTGTGGGTCTGTTTAACTACACTTAGTGGTGAGCACGCCTCATCATTCAATAGTGGGCATGCTTTGGGCATTATCTGTTAGCAAACTGGTATTGTTTACAATTACACACAGAATATGCAGTGCCGGGACAAGGGCATCTAGAGCCCAGGGTGCACAACCCAAACTGTGCTGCCCCCCTTCAAGATGTATGAAAAGTATGTGTCAGCAAAAAATTCCCCCCCAAAAGGTAAGCACTAATCTGCATGCTTACCCCCTAAGCATAAATTACCCCAGTACAAATACGCCTCCCTGCTAAAATATCTCCTTGCAACACAAATCTTTCCCCCCTAACACAAATGTCCCCAAAAATTCATCCGTCCTACCACAAATCCTCTACCCTTCAAATTCCCCCTCTGAGTGCACATCCAACCCACTCCAAATCCTTCCTCCCAGCACCTATACCCCCCAAAAAAAATCTCCTCCCAGCACAATTCTCCCCCATTCACCATATCACCTCTTCTAGCACAAACCTCCCAAATCCCCCCTCTTAGCATAAATCCTCTTACCCCTCCCAAACAAATCCCCCAAAATCACCACTCTTAGCAATTCTTACCCCCTGCTGCTGCCCCCCCTCAATTGCCCCTCCCAACACAAATGCCCTCCCCCTCAGTCTCCTTCCAGCGCCCCCCCCCACTTCACAAAAAAAAACACAGCACCCAGGGCAGTCACCCCTCCTGCTCACCCCTTGTCCCAGCTTCTGTATGCTGGGACCACAAACCCAGAGTGTGTGTCCCAGAATTTCTTCTATTTTACTTTGCTAACTCTGCTTCAATGCTGTCTCCAACGAAGAGAGCATTCTTGAAGATGAACCCTAATGTAAATCTAATACAACCTTAACAATAAAACCCATATATTGTGGGTCTGTTTAACTACACTTAGTGGTGAGCACGCCTCATCATTCAATAGTGGGCATGCTTTGGGCATTATCTGTTAGCAAACTGGTATTGTTTACAATTACACACAGAATATGCAGTGCCGGGACAAGGGCATCTAGAGCCCAGGGTGCACAACCCAAACTGTGCTGCCCCCCTTCAAGATGTATGAAAAGTATGTGTCAGCAAAAAATTCCCCCCCAAAAGGTAAGCACTAATCTGCATGCTTACCCCCTAAGCATAAATTACCCCAGTACAAATACGCCTCCCTGCTAAAATATCTCCTTGCAACACAAATCTTTCCCCCCTAACACAAATGTCCCCAAAAATTCATCCGTCCTACCACAAATCCTCTACCCTTCAAATTCCCCCTCTGAGTGCACATCCAACCCACTCCAAATCCTTCCTCCCAGCACCTATACCCCCCCAAAAAAAATCTCCTCCCAGCACAATTCTCCCCCATTCACCATATCACCTCTTCTAGCACAAACCTCCCAAATCCCCCCTCTTAGCATAAATCCTCTTACCCCTCCCAAACAAATCCCCCAAAATCACCACTCTTAGCAATTCTTACCCCCTGCTGCTGCCCCCCCTCAATTGCCCCTCCCAACACAAATGCCCTCCCCCTCAATCTCCTTACAGCGCCCCCCCCCCCACTTCACAAAAAAAATACAGCGCCCAGGGCAGTCACCCCTCCTGCTCACCCCTTGTCCCAGCCCTGAGAATGAAAACCATAGTTATTTTATACAACACACAAACCTCAGAAGGTAGCGCTAGGGGATATACGTTTATGCAGGCAAAATGAATGTTATTGCTGGCTGTTACTAGTAGTTCCACAAAGTTGGATGAATCCTCAAATAGATGATAAAAATGTATGCAAAGTTTATAAAATGAATAACCATGAAATAAAAACAATAAAAACAGACTAATGGTGGTATGTATAAAAATAAAGATCCATCAAAGCAATAAACAGCACAGGAAGCTGCACAAGGGCTTCACATACCATTCTGGAACCAGTACTGAGAAGGAGACGGGAAATGATCTGCCCGGGTAAGAATACCTTATCTCCAGGATAATAAATCACCCAATTCCCAGGGATATGCTGCTGTTTATAGCACATCTATGGGGGCTCTGGGTGTGGCAGAATGCTAAGGACAGCCAAAGATCGCTGACTGCTCGCCAAGCCAAATTAATCCACTGCCGTGTGAAAGCAGACCCGCTGTATTCTCTTGGATAGGAAGTGAGTACTCCGGCCAGATGTGGGTGGCCAGGCCAACCAAAAGGCACAGGAAGATGATGTTGGCGGCTGCAAGGGGAACCAGTAGCGATACCGTGTACACAGGAGGATGATAGATCCTATATCTAGCAGACTGTCATGGGGCTGTCATTATGACGACGCGTTTCAGGCATGGCCCTTCTTCTGGTCATGTGACATAGAAAGCCAACAACGATTTATATAGGCAAGTGTTAAAGAAGTTAGGTATTTATTATTTTTACTTTCAATAATTTTTTATTGAGGTATTTAACAAGAAAAAAAAACACATACAACAAAGTAAAGCATATCAAGATAATGTGAGTAAACAGGATATAAGGAATACATGGCTAAAACGGAGAACGAATCCTTGACCTGTCTCATTAACATGGGAACATGAATTAAGCACAACATGAGCTATCTGCTAACTGAACTATCAGCAGGGGGAGTTAAACAGGTACAAAGTACAAAGTACAAAGTAAAGAGTAAACTGTGACATACTGAACTAACCTACTTGACCTTAATAGTGTCATACTGATCTGAATTACTTGACTGTAAAAAAGTGTCAGCAGGACGGGAGGAAATATCTGCTATTAGCCCAAATTGACCAGTCTCTGTGGAACTGTGAGCTTCTGAAGGTTGCAAAGGCGTGGGCCTTTTCCAGGGAGAACTGGATGTTAACTTGTCTCAGTGCTTCCAAATGTGAAGGAGCAACAGGTTTTTTCCAGCATCTCACTATGATGGTTCTGGCTGCAATCAAGACGCCACTACAATGCGCATCTGGGGTGGGAAGGTATCCATGCCCAGGAAGAGAAGTGCTAGTGCGGGATCAGGTGTACGTAGTACACCCGTGGATTCTGAAATAATTTTGAATATCTTTCCCCAGAAGCTGGTCAACCCTTTACAGTACCAGAAAATATGAGCAATTATGCCCACCTGATCACAGTTGCGCCAACAAAGAGGGCTGTGGGTTGCATAAATTTTGGACAAACGATAAGGTGTTAGGTACCACCGGGTAAGGAGTTTCTGGGCTTGCTCCCAATGAGAGATGCACTGGGACGCTTTATAAGTGGTCCGAATGGCGATCAACCATTGCGCATCTGAGAACTCTTGTTTGAGTTCCTTTTCCCAGGTGATCATCTGCGGTGACTTTTGGAATATGGCTTTGTGCTTGATGGTATTGTGGAACAGAGAGATGCCTTTTAGGGGGCTGGTGGGATTAGTAAGAAATTGCCACAATTGAGGTGAGAGGTATTTATTATTTTTATTATACAGGATTTATATAGCACCAACAGTTTGCGCAGAGCTTTGCAATATGAGGGAAGACAATACAGTTATAATACTATTCAATATAGGAGGAATTTGAGTGCCCTGCTTGTTAGAGCTTACAATCTCAAAGGGAGGGTCAAGGGAAACAAAAGGGAATACCTGTGGGGGACGAGCTGATGGAGAAAATGGAAGTACAGTTGTTAGGTGTGGATAGGATAAGCTTCTCTGAAGAGGAGGGTTTTCAGGGATCGTCTAAAAGCTAAACGAGTAAGAGATAATTTGACAGATTGTGGTAAGGAGTTCCAAAGGATTGGAGAGGCTCTGGAAAAGTCCTAGAGGTGAATAGGGATGATCGAACGGTTCGGGTCCACCATCGGTTCGGCCCGAACATTGGGTGTTCGAGGTTCGGCCGAATTTAGAACTTTTTGCCCAAAAAGTTCGGAATTCGGCAACCAGAACCGACCAAAATGCAATGCTTCAGGAAATGGGCTTTAAAAGCCCGTGATTGGACCAGAACCATTAGCAAAAGCCAATTGAGGGGGCAGGAGAATGCTAGGAATGTAATTGGAGTGACTAGGGGGTCCCTAGACCAATCATTAGTGAATACGACCCCCAGTATATAAGATCGCCCCCGCCAAATTCCTAGCATTCTTGTACGGGACATGGAAGAGAGTGGAATGCTGTTCTGTTCTAATGTGTTACAAAGTGTCATTTAGCTATTTTTAGTGTGAGGAAAGGGATATCTAGTGTAGTTAGAGTGCTCCTTTACACTTAAGTTAGCTTCAAAAATTCGGGACAGGAATATGGCCTCTCACCAGCCAAGCATTTTTCATGCTGCAGGGGCTGCCACTGCCAGTGCTTTTTTGAGGACATGTTTGATGTCAGACATGACATCTGAACATGTGTATAGGGGGTATATATACACATATATGTCTGTATATATACCCCTAGACATATATAGGTGTGATAGTAGCAGAAATATATGCTTGCGCTAATGAAATCATTTACAGTAATATATTTCTGCTACTATCACACCTATATATGGCTAGGTGTCTATATACATATAATTATGTGTGTATATATACCACTATACACAAGTTCAGATGTTTTGCCTGCCTCAAAAGAACCCAAAAAAATGCCAAAAAAACACTAGCGTCAAAAAAAAAAAAAAAAAAGCCCAGGTGTGTTTTTTCTGGCATTTTTTGGGGGGTTTTGGAGGCAGGAAAAATGTCTGAACTTGTGTATAGTGGTGTATATACACACATACATATATTTATATACACACCTAGACATATATAGGTGTGATAGTAGCAGAAATATATGCTTGCGCTAATGAAATCATTTACAGTAATATATTTCTGCTACTATCACACCTATATATGGCTAG
Source organism: Pelophylax lessonae (assembly GCF_965119305.1). Lineage (NCBI taxonomy): Eukaryota > Metazoa > Chordata > Amphibia > Anura > Ranidae > Pelophylax > Pelophylax lessonae. Next base: position 47,012,665 of record NC_138780.1, on the reverse strand, counting down.
GTGTCTATATACATATAATTATGTGTGTATATATACCACTCTACACAAGTTCAGATGTTTTGCCTGCCTCAAAAGAACCCCAAAAAATGCCAAAAAAACGCTAGCGTAAAAAAAAAATGCCCAGGTGTGTTTTTGCTGCCATTTTTTGGGGGTTTTTGGAGGCAGGCAAAACATCTGAACTTGTGCACAGTACCACTATACACAAGTTCAGATGTTTTTCCTGACTGCAAAGAACCCAAAAAAATGCCTTCTATTAAACCGGCAAGGTGTGAAAACCGAGAAGAGAAGCCCACCCCCTGAGCTGAAAGTGTTCTAATACAAACAATCCTTTTTTTTTAATGGTTCTGGACATGCTACAGAGCTGAAACTTCACAGGTACACCTTTTAGACCCCCCAGATACGAAATCACACATAAAAAAGTTCTTAAAAATTGTCATTTTTGATAAAAAAAGCCAATTATTGAAAAAAAAAAAAAAAAAAAAAGAGATTTTTTGATTTTTACTTTGGATTTCAGATCTGGGGGGGGTCTAAAAAGTGTACATGTGAAGTTTCAGCTCTGTAGCATGTCCAGACACATAAAAAAAAAGATTGTTTTTATTAGAACACTTTCAGCTCAGGGGGTTGGCTTCTCTTCTCGGTTTTCACACCTTGCCGGTTTAATAGAAGGCATTTTTTTGGGTTCTTTGCAGTCAGGAAAAACATCTGAACTTGTGTATAGTGGTACTGTGCACAAGTTCTGATGTTTTGCCTGCCTCCAAAAACTCCCAAAAAATGCCAGCAAAAACACACCTGGGCATTTTTTTTTTGATGCTAGCGTTTTTTTGGCATTTTTTGGGGTTCTTTTGAGGCAGGCAAAACATCTGTACTTGTGTATAGTGGTATATATACACACATAATTATATGTATATACACACCTAGACATATATAGGTATGATAGTAGCAGAAATATATTACTGTAAATGATTTCATTAGCGCAAGCATATATTTCTGCTACTATCACACCTATATATGTCTAGGTGTGTATATAAATATATGTATGTGTGTATATACACCACTATACACAAGTTCAGATGTTTTGCCTGCCTCAAAAGAACCCCAAAAAATGCCAAAAAAAACCGCTAGCGTCCAAAAAAAAATGCCCAGGTGTGTTTTTGCTGGCATTTTTTGGGGGTTTTTGGAGGCAGGCAAAACATCAGAACTTGTGCACAGTACCACTATACACAAGTTCAGATGTTTTTCCTGACTGCAAAGAACCCAAAAAAATGCCTGCTATTAAACCGGCAAGGTGTGAAAACCGAGAAGAGAAGCCAACCCCCTGAGCTGAAAGTGTTCTAATACAAACAATCTTTTTTTTTTATGGTTCTGGACTTGCTACAGAGCTGAAACTTCACATGTACACTTTTTAGACCCCCCAGATACGAAATCCAAAAAATCAAAAAATCTCTCTTTTTTAAAAAATTTTTTCAATAATTGGCTTTTTTATCAAAAATGACAATATTTAAGAACTTTTTTTGTGTGATTTTGTGTCTGGGGGGTCTAAAAGGTGTACCTGTGAAGTTTCAGCTCTGTAGCATGTCCAGAACCAGAAAAAAAGATCATATAGGTGTAAAAGGAGGGTCCCACATGCCTGTTCTACTGAAAAATTATCTTTTTTTTTTCATGGTTCTGGACATGCTACAGAGCTGAAACTTCACATGTACACTTTTTAGACCCCCCAGATACTAAATCCAAAGTCAAAATCAAAAAAATCTCTCTTTTTTTTTTTTTTTTCAATAATTGGCTTTTTTTATCAAAAATGACAATTTTTAAGAACTTTTTTTTGTGTGATTAATAGTTAATGGGGCATGACCCAGAACCCTAGGGACTTTTTAGGGGCATTTATTGGGTTTTAGGGCTTAAAAATTGTGTTTTTTGATTACCGAAGTTCGGGTCCCATTGATTTCAATGGGGTTCTGAAATCCGGCCGAACTTTTGGGAAGTTCGGATGTTCTGGCCGAACCGAACTTTTCAAAAGTTCGATCATCCCTAGAGGTGAACGTGGGAGGATGTGATGAGGGAACTAGAGAGCAGGAGGTTTTGAGAGGAATGAAGAGTGATTAGGTTGTTTTTTGAGACTAGGCTAGTGATGTAGCTGGAGGCTAAATTGTGAATGGCTTTGTAAGCTGTTGTAAGTATTTTGAATTTAATTTGTTGGGTGAGCGGAAGCCAGTGGAAGGATTAACAGAGAGGAGTAGCGGACACTGAGCAATTGGTAAGGTGGATGAGTTTGGCAGCAACATTCATGATGGATTGAAGGGGGGATAGCCTATGTAGAGGTAAGCCAATGAGAATGGAATTTCAGTAGTGGACATGCGAGATGACCAGGGGGTAAACTAGGAGCTTTGTTGTGTCATTGGTTAGAAAGGGGTGTATTCTCAGTAACTAACTCAGTGAGTGAGTTAGTGGGTGGATGCAGTGAAGGACGAAGTAGAGAGTTGAAGGTACAGAAGAGTTGCTGGGGATGGGATGATAAGTTGTTAATGAGAGTGATAAAATAGGTCTGCTTGGCAGTGCGGAGACTGGAATTGTATTTTTGGAGGGCACATTTATATTGGTTGATATCTATCTAGTCTTGTGCCATAAGCGCTCAAGAGCATGGCAATACTTTTTCAGACTTCTAGTGTTATCTGGTTGCCAAGGTTGAAGGGGTCGGGGTCTAATTCAATGTGTAGTGAGGGGGGCCAGTGTATCTAGGGAGGCTAAAAGTTAAGCGCTCTAGACAGAAGTGACAAGGTTGGTGCAGGACAGGGGTGAGATTCTGTCATAGAGGTGGTCAGTAGCAGAGTAGAGAAAAGAAGGGTTGAGGTGGCGTAGGTTTCTTTGGGTAACTGTAAGGCAGTTGGAGGGAGAGGAGGTGGGGGATAGGGAGAGAGTGAAACTAATAAGGTAGTAATCAGAGAGAGGGAAAGGGTAGTTGGAGAGGTTGCACAGGGTGCAAAGGTGGGGAAAACAAGGTCAGGGATATTGCCTTAAGAGTGAGTAGAAGCATGTATCCATTGCTTCAGGTCAAAGGAGGAGGTTAGACTGAGAAGTTTGGAAGTGGCAGGAGTTTTAGTATTAATAGGGATTTTGAAATGGCCGAGAATTATTGTGGGGATTTCAGAAGAGAGAAACTAGGGTAGCCAAACAGAGAAGTCATCAAGAAAGGTTGATACTGGTCCAGGGGGGTGGTAGATAACAGCTATCCTTAGAGAAACTGGAGAGAAAGGACGTATGCAGTGTGCCTCAAATGATGAGAGTGACAGAAAGGGAGCAGGGTGAGGTACCTGAAAGGTGCTATGTGGGCCTAGAAGGATCCTGACACCCCCTCCCTTGCGTCCACTGGGTCTGGGGGAGTCCAGAGAAGACCACCTTAGGATAGGGCAGCAGAATACGTAGTGTTGGATTCAGGAAGCCAGGTTTCAGTATTGGCGAGTAGATTAAATAGGTTAATCATAAAGAGGTCATGGAGAGAGGTGAGTTTATTAACCACTTCTGGACCCCCTTGCCCCCTTAATGACCAGGCTATAAACAAAAAAAGAGCGGCAATTCTGAAAAAAAAAATATTTTCACATTCTGCTATATAACATTCCCCAAAAAAAAAATAAAAATCAAAACTTTTTACATTTTAGGCCAATTTGTTTTCTGCTACATATTTTTGGTAAAAATAAATTGCAATAAGTGTATTTTTATTGGTTTGCGCAAAAGTTATTGCGTCTACTAGCTACGGGAAAGATTAGTGTCATTTTTATTGTTTTTTTTTTACTAGTAATGGTGGCGATCTGCGATTTTTTGTGGGACTGCCACATTGCGGCGGACAGATCGGAAGCCTGACTGACATTTTTGACACTTTTGGGGGGGACCAGTGACATTACTACAGTAATCAGTGCTAAAAATATGCACTGTTACTGTAATAATGACACTGGCAGGAAAGGGGTTAACATTGTGGGTGATCAAGGGGTTAAATGTGAGCCTAGGAAAGTGATTCTAACTGTGGGGGAGGCGTGGCTTGTAAAATTATCATAGAGACCTGTGATCCTATATAGAAGGATCACAGGGGCTCTATGATCATTTCAGGGATAAGAACGGTCAGCTGTGTTTACAACAGCTGACCATTCTTCTCTATTAGCAGGGAAAATATTGGGGGTGTCAGGCGGCAATCGGAGCTGCCTGCCCCATGCATCTGCTTCCATGCTGATGGGGTCGTCTTTCGGGTTTTTTGGGGACAGTAGTTTTTGTCTGTCACTAGTAATGGCTTTTTTGTAAGCCTTTTTACGAGTAGTTTTTGAGTATCCTCTCAATACTAGTCTATCTCGTAGTTCATTAGCAGCTTTCTGGAACATTTCAATGTCTGTATAATTTTGTCTAATACGTAGGTATTGACTAAACGGAATCGAACGTATGAGGGTCTGGGGGTGGAAACTCGAAGCATGGAGGATGCTGTTCCCCGCAGTGGGCTTCCGAAAAAGGCCACTGCGGAGAGCACCATCCTCACCTCTAAAGATCTTGACATCCAAGAAGGTAATGTGGTCATAATCAAAATTCATAGTAAAGGTTAAATTGAATTAATTTCTGTTCATTCTGTCTAGACAGTTTTTCAAAAGGTCAGGCGGGCCTTCCCATAATAGGAATATGTCATCTATGTAACGAGACCACATCTTTATGTGGTCCGTGTACATAGAGAAGACCTCATCTGCCAAAAAATATTGCTCCCACTCCAAGGTTTTTGCTTGGCAAACCCAGTGCCTTGGTACATAAAGAAAGTCCTCCTATAGTTACGTTTCCAGAGGGGGGGATCTTAGCAAAGTTTTATTACAAAGAGAATTACAATGGATGTTTTGTCTTCAGGCTACACAGCCAATGGCCTCAATGAGGGTATACATTTCAAACCCTATTTACAGGGTTTCCAGTCTGGGCCCAGTGAACTGGGTTTATAGCACCTTTCTCTCCTCCCCCCCTTTTTTTTTCTTTCTGTTGCTGTCGTTGTCGTCATTGATTTGTATAGTGTTTTTTTTTTTTTTTTTTGCAATGCAATTAATGGCCAGTATGTGTTGCAACAATAGTTTACATTTTGTTCATGCAGGGGCTTCATGGCTTTTCGGAACTCATATGTATCATTTCTTTCTTGACAATTCTTCATTATCTTTTATATATATAATTTTTTGTTATGTTTCAGACCAATGTCCCCAGGTTCCTGGTGCACCAAGGCCTTACCTGGAATCATTCGACGGAAGGGCCTGTTTCTTTGTGTCTTGGTGTCACCAGTTCAATATGGTGACCTCACTTCTGCTTTGCATAGCAGTTTCCATCACGCAGAGCTCACGCTCTTTGCTGTGCATGATGAGCCGGTGAAGTGATGACGCCTCCTACCGGGACGTGGTAGCGCTGCGCGCCATCACATCGGTAGATCCTTACTATGCTGAGCACTTGTCGTTAGGGAAAAAAACCAACTGTGCTTGCATCTGTCACCAGCTGCATCTTATTTTCTTGATCGCTGTTTTCACACCCTAATCCAGATAAGTATTTAAGGGCATCTAGCCAACACACACACCAGTACATGCTGGATGGTGTGATGGTAACATGCTATTCATGTCTCTCTGACTTTGGATGAGGTATGCATACATTATTTTGTATTTTTTGAAAACCTTTTCACTACATCTTTTTACAATATTGGATAATGGGTAATTAAGGCTATATTTATTAATTTTAATGACACATATATTAGAACAATTTGTGTCAGTCTTCATCCAACAGTAATAGCTTTTATAATTGGGACTGTTCCGTTTGGTTGCAGTTTCCATTATTATTTTTCTGGCAAAGCATACATTATATACAATTCCTTTTTTCTATTCTATAATTATTGTATATACTTATACATACAAAACTTTTGAGCCAATGTTTGGTTATTATTTTTGATGCAGCAGCTGACTATAGGGCTTTTGGTATTTATTACGTGCCCCGGATCTTTGATACCTGAGTACAATTCAGTGGCTTCTTAGCACACATTTTGGTCTGGCACAGCTCTTCATGGTACTGAGTTCCTCACCAAGAAGCTCCAGCATTTGATATCTTTGTGAAAATTGTGAATTCTGATGGGGCTGCTGGGTCAAAATCTATTGGGCATTTAAGTACTGTGCTATGTTATGAACTATCAGCAGCACAGTATATATTCACTATTTTGACATTTGTATTTACATTTAGATCCGTGGTCAAACTTTGTTGTCACCTCTGAAGAAGGACATTTAGCAAGTCCGAAACATGTTAGGTGTCACTATGTAATGTTAGACAACTACTTCCATTGGCTTTACCAAGTCTATTGATTTTATGCAATTTGTATTGCACATTGTTGTTGTACAGTTATATATACACATGTCCATTCTTTTTTGGCATGTGTTGTTATATATTTTAATGTTTTGATATTTATATACAATAAAATATACTATTTTACCACACTGATTTTGTCAATAGTCCATGAGGGGCCTATGATACAAACAATGTTTGTTTCAAAATATTTTCTGTATTTCATAATATGGACATGACAAATTCATTTCATAGTCTTTACTACAGGGTCTTCTATACACACACAGTGGGTCTCTGTGAGGATCGCTTTTGTGTAGAGTTAAGGCCCTGCATGTTGAGAGAAGTGAATTTAAGTGTCATGATGAGAGAACTAATTAGATTTACATAGGCGGTCTGGTGAGTGACTGCTTGGATATTGCAGATGGATTTTGATAGTTGGTGAATCACTAGGGGTCAGATGTTGAGTAAGCGGCGGGTTGAGATGCATGAAAGGTATTTCTGAGGGTGTTGAATGGTACTTTGGTGTAGTAATGGCAGAAACAGTGGGAGTAAAGGGGAATGTAAACTGAAAAAAACATAAGGAACTAGATAACAATAAGATACAGATAACAATAGGTCAATATGGAAGACACACATATTGGACTTGTAGAACTATGGATAGGCTGAGGTTCTCCAGCTAATGGGTAGAATTAGGTTTGAGTGGTAGGGTCCATGCGTAGGACTGAAGGGCGATATTCATGTCTATTCCATCTCCATTGGATGGGGCTGGCATGTGTTCTGAGGGTGAGCTTCATCTGGAACAATGTGCCACTCTTTAAGTAGATCAAGGCCAGCTTCCAGGCTTCTGATTGTAAAAGATTTTCTCTGATGCTTGATGGTGAGCTTGGTCAGGAAGTCCCACTGGTATCCTATGCCTATGCCAATATTGTGTAAGGCTTTGGTAATCGAGACTAGCATTTTCCTGTTGAGTAAGGTCACTTTCGATAAGTCGGCGTATAGTTTGACGCCTGCATGTAAAGATGGAAGATGTTGCGCGTGTCATGCCGCAGGCATGATTATTTTCTTTCACGTGGTAGAAATGTAACCTTGCTAGTACATCTCTGGGTACTGAAGCAGGGAGGAAGTCAGGTTTGGGAATTCTGTGAGCCCTGTCGATGGCTAGTTCTAGGTCAGCGATTGAAGGGATGAAGTGTTTCATCAGCTGTTGAATATATGGGATTAATGCATCAGGCGTAACGGATTCAGGTATTCCACGGAATTTGATATTGTTCCTTCTGGAATGGTCTTCTAGGTCTGCTAATTTAAATTATACATACAAAAACTCCTGGCGCTGTAGGGCAGATATCCAGAGTTCAAAGATGAAGTAAGGTGGACAAATTGTAACCAGAAAGCACCATCAGCCAAAAGTCATGTCAGGGTTGCAGCCGACCCAAAACCCAGATAATAGTGCAACAAATAGATGAGGTGGCGCCGGAAGATGACGTCACTGGGCGCCCGCAGCTGAGTCACGGAGACGTGCTCACTGGATCCTGCTTGCCTCGTTACCAGGGACCTGAAGCGAAGGCAGCCTCACTGAGCCGGGTACAGCACACCGCCGTGTGAGCTGTCAGCTGGTTGAGAGGACATTAGTGGCCACAAATCGGGGAGGATGACATGTTTCGGGCAAAGCCCTTCATCAGCTGCTCGAGACCAGGAGTGGATGCCGCTGTGCTGCTCGAGACCAGGAGTGGATTCCGCTGTGCAGCCCGAACGTTTCCTCGTGGCCGGATTGATTTGCGGGGGCTGGGGTTTCTGCTCCCCCCCTTCTCTCACTCCTCTTCCAGCCTCTGAGTGTTTCCATCAGCAAGGCTCAACATTTGGACAAGCGTCTCCACCTCACTCCTGGGTCCTCCTTTAAGGTATTGCCAAACTGTCGGACATTTGCTGGCATCACATCATATTTTATTAGTATTTTAGCCTTTTAATAAACTTGCCAATTTGATTTAAGACAAGAGATGTATCAGAGCCCATTGGCATTGTTTCTGGGAGCGCCAACATACCCATCTATTTGTTGCACTAATTTAAATTTTAGTTGTTGTATCTCAGTTTCATGGTGAGTATGAGCATCTACTATATCATTATGGGCTGAGCACAATGCACTCATTTTTGTTTCCATACGAGTTAAACTGTGTTCATGATCTTGCACTGTTTGGGAGAGTGGGGTTATAACTGCTGTGAGATCTACATGCAGGGATTGCCTTAGGGAGAGAAGCATATTCTTCGTAGCTAGTTCTGAAATAGGCTGGTCTGTGGAAGGATAGGTTTCTATATCAGATTGGATGCTAGGTGTAGGTATAGGGAGAGAGAGAGCTGCAGGGGCTGACAGGCAGGATGGAAGATCATCTATTAGTGGTCTGGATTTTACAGTGCTTCGTGCTGAGGGGGAGAGAGGAGGAAAAGACTCACCCGGATCACCCGCTCCGGCTTTAATGGTTCCTCTTCTGTTCTGTGTGAGCCGCCACCATAGGCATCAACTTGGCCACGTGGGGAGTTCCGAGCTGAGTAGAAATCTGTCACTTTCTGCAGCTTGGATTTTCTGCATCAGGGCATTCCGCCCAGAGATGGAGGAAACTGCGCCAGGTCAGTGGGTGATAGAGGGACCCTGAAGTCAGGTTATTGCCACTGTTTAAGCTAGACTGAAAGAGGAGCCCTAGGACAATGCAACCATCAGCTTCGCTGGCCAGACACGCCCCCTTCGAAATAAATTTTTAACACTTTTCTTGGCAGATCGATGTGAATGGAGGAATCTGTTAGGTTCTCTTTTTTTCATTCAGCCCACAGGCTGCATGAACAAAAAATAACCTTACAATAAATGCCCAACAAGGACAAGCAACGTACTAGCATGTCATTGGAATTTGAGTGGTCATACCATCTGCCTGCAGATTTAGGCATCATCTTGGTATAGTTTTTTTTATAGCCAGCAGTCGGCTTTCATGTAAAAGCAATCCTAGCAGATAATTAGCCACTGACTGCTTTTACAAGCAGTGAGAGGGAACTCCCCCCCTCCCGCCGCTTCCACGGTTTTCTCTGGCTCTCCCGTCTCTCGGGACTGCAGCCAGTGGTTCAATCAGCTGATCATAGAGCTGATTGGAGACCAGAATGGCTCCAATCATCTCTATGGCCTAGGCTACCGGAAGCTACATGCATTTCATCACTTCGATTTTGCCAGATATAAACAGCGTCATTGGAAAATTTGGGAAAGCATCTTATCACACCAATTTTCGTGTGGTCAGACTTAAAGGGCAGAAGAGAGATCTAGAGTCTAATAGACCCCAATGTTTTTAAAAAGGGGTACCTATCACTACTTATTGCTATCATAGGGGACCTGTCCGTTTCTCCTCACCATTTGTACCTGGGAGTCTTCCATGTTGAGGATGGTCTGTTTTTGCATGCAATTTTAATCTGTTATGTATATCCAGTTGTAAACTGGTTGCATCATTAATCTGTGGCATATTCTTTCTTTTGTGTACAAATAAAGTTTTGATTATTTTATTACTTAGTTGTATTTTTCTGAGTGTCTAGTGGCATTCACAGTCCCAAACAATTGGGGGTACCCTCCTTGTCTCCATTTAAATTCCCTGTGATACCAATAAAAATGATTTAAAAAAAAATGAAAAGGAAAGTGTCAAAATAGAATAAATAGGCAAAATAAGCCGAATGCAAGCATCGGTCTGGTGTCATATGTAAACAGCAATTGCAGCATGCATGTGAGGTATCGCCATGAACGTCAGATTGAGGGCAGTAATTCTTGCAGTAGATCCTCTCTGTAAGGCCCCTTTCACACATACGGTCCGTTTGTCCATTTTTCATCCATCCGTTGATGGATGAAAAACTGACATCAATGCATCTCTATGTAAAAACGGATGACAACGGATGATCATTCGTTAACATCCGTTTTCATCCGCTTCCGTCAATGTCCGTTTTTTGGAACGGATGAATGCCCTATTTTTCATCTGTCAAAAAAAACAATTGGATGAAAAATGTATGTAAACATACAAACTTTTTTGCATTGGTAGTGGATGTAAAAAGAAACAGATGAAAAAACGGATGAAAAACGGATGAAATTTGGATGAAAAACTGATACATTTTGATGATGAACTGAACAGACCGTATGTGTGAAAGTTGCCTTTAATCTAAAGTGCTAACCTGTAAAGGCTTTTAAAAATACAAGTAGTTTGTTGCCACTGCACGGGCGCGCACAATTTTAAAGGATGTAATGTTTGGTATCTATATACTCGGCATAAGATCATCTTTTATATTTTACCAAACAATATGTAGTGTATTTGTGCATTCAATTAAAGAAAAGTGTTTCTACCCAAAAATTACGTTTGGAAAATCTCTGCGCAAATACCGTGAGAAAAAAAAAATTGCAACGCCCACCATTTTGTTTTGTAGGGCTTCTGCTTTAAAAAAAGATATATAGTGTTTGTGTGTTCAAAGTAATTTTCTACTAAAAAAAAAAGAAAAAAAAAATCTGCTCAGAGATACATGCCTGAGGTCCAGACGCCATCCTATTTTTTGTTTGGCAAAACAAAAGATTGTTTACTTGTTTTATTGCACTGTAGGAACCTCATCTTTGGATTTGCTACCTAGCTGTTTGTTTTTACTTTTTGACCACTAGTATACAGTAGTGAGACAGTTTTTTTTATATATACTTCCTATTTTTAATAAATGATACACTATGAGAATCTTTTCTCTCATTTCTAGAGATTATCATATTTGATCGGTCGGAACACCCTGTGGGAGGACATCAGTTCTGAGAGTACAGGAATGTATTTATTCTCATCACCAAGATCATGTCCAGGAAAGGATATTTATTCCCAAGCGCTTTTGCTGTCCTATAATATAGGCAGCATATCATTCTGGTGAGTTTGCATTTCTACTATTAGTGGAGGATATCACCGTGGCGACACTTACTTTACACTAGAGATCAAAATGGAATGAGAGATGTGAAAAAACGCATCTGTAGGAAGGGAATTTAAAGGCATGCAGCATGAGACAGATAACACCATCAAATAATAATCACATTTTATTGTTGACACAGTAAAAACACAGCATCTTAAAATAAAGGACTGATTTAAGCCAATAACACTAAATACATACAGTATGAAAATGACAAGTCATATAAGTAATGACAAAAAGCAAACCAGTTTAGAAAAGAGAAGCAGATAGAGAGTGCATTTATATCAAGGGTCGACGCATTTCGCAGCGTGCTTCTTCAAGACTTTGTAGATACACAGATGCACGTTCTCTTAAAATAAAAAAATCTATACGAATACTCAATAAGCATAACCACATATACTTTCAACAAAATTTATCATTAAGCTGTCCACTTCTTGAGTATCTTCTCTCTAAAGGCATTCAACGAAAAGCTACTTGGCCTGGGGCGGGCACAGGGGAATAAATCGACCAGAGGAATGGTGAAAATCTATGTATGTAAAAGCGGAGTAATATTAGTAAATATGGGCTTTAGAATTTACAAAATGGGTGTATGGTATTTGCATCCAATAACACATTGAACAGGGGGTGAAGAAAAAGGGGGGAAAAGGGGGAAGAGGGGAAGATAAAAGGGGGGAAGGGGGAAGAGGGGAAGATAAAGGGGTGGAAGGGAGGAAGAAAAAAGAAGGGGTGGAAAGAAAGAGAGAGGGGGGAGGGAGGGAAAAAAAAATCTGCTTCCGGGCTCTCCCCTTTAGAGGGGTATCCCAGGGACAGTTCAGGAGGGACTTGTCTTCCTGCTCCACTGCGCTCTGTGTGGGTTCCTCCATCTGTCAGGTATGGTTATTTTTCCTCTCCCAGCCATTATCTTATTCCAATACTCCTATGAAGATTTTTTAAATACTAATGGCCACTCTTTTCATCTAGGCTTAGGATACTCCCTGTTTATCCTAAGGAGGATATCCCCACCTGGGCTTCACCGATTTGGGTGACTCCACCTCGTTTCTGGTTGGATTTATACCAGTGATTATTAAGCTTGTTAGCTGTCCAGTGGCTACCTGATGCAGGCTACACTATAACAAAAAATTAACCTTATGACAGTTTGTTGCTTTCGATGGGTATTCTTGGTCCAGTGGGGTACTATATGTTATGTTGGTTAGAACCTAGCCTCACTCTTCTATACACAATCTAAAATGAATACTCTATTTGTCTGTTTGAATACTATTTAGGTGGTGAATGTTTTGCTACTATATATTCTTCCTGGATCCTGCTTTTTGAGTCCTCTTTGTTGCTTGGAGTATATACTCACCTGACAGATATTACAAGGGTGAATATAAGCTGTATTATACAACTTTCCTCTCCTTTTTTTTCCCCCTTCCCCCTTTCTCCCCCCCCCTTCTTCTCTTTTTTCTTCTTCCCTTCCCCCCTTTTATCTTCCCCTCTTCCCCATTTCCCCATCTCCCCCTTTCCCCCCTTTTCTTCACCCCCTGTTCAATGCATTATATTGGATGCGAAAACCAATCGCACCTTTTGTAAATTCTAAAGCCCATTTACTAAAATTACTCCACTTTTACATACATAGATTTTTACCATTCGTCAATTTATACCCGCTCTAAGCCGAGTTGCTTTTAGATGAATGCCTTTAGAGAGAAGGTACTACAGTAGTGTACAGCTTAATGATAACATTTTGTTGAAAGTATATATGGTTATGCTTATTGAGTATTAATATTGATTTTTTTTTTATTTTAAGACACCTGCATCTGTGTATCTACAAGATCTTGAGGAAGCATGCTGTGAAACGCGTCAACCCTTGATACAAATGCACTCTCTCTCTCTGTTCACTTTTGTAAACTGGTTTGCTTTTTGTCATTACTTATATGACTTGTAATTTTCATATTGTATGTATTTGATGTCATTGGGCTGACCTCCCTTGGCTTGAGACAGTCCTTTATTTTAAGATGCTGTGTTTTTACTGTGTCAACAATAAAATGAGATTGTTTTATGATGGTGTTATCTGTCTCATGCTGCATGCCTTTAACCTTCCTAGCAGTATTCCCGAGTGTGGCTCGGGGTTAAATTTCAGTGCCAAAAGCGGTAACCCCCGAGCCACACTCGGGGTACCGCTATGAAGATCGCTGGATCCTGGTAGAGGAGTTACTTACCTTGTCACCGGGATCCAGCGATGTATCCCGGAGGTGTGTGGCGGCTGAATCTTCCTCCCGATGCTCTGTGTGCCCCGGCTTCCGTCTCCTGCGATGTGGCGTTCGCAGGGGGGTGGAACCGGCGGCAAATTCAAATGTAAAACACACCAAACACACTGATACATTGCAAAATAAAATAAATTCACATTAGTTTGCCCCCCACTGCCCTTTCCTGCAGTTTTACTGTACTTTTTATGTGTATATGTATGTATGCATATATATATATATATATATATATATATATATATATATATATATATATACACATAAATACGTACGTACTTTAACTTATTTATAGTTTTTTATTATATTATAATTTATGATTTTGTGTTTCAAAAGTTATCATACCCAAGATGTTATAAAGAACAGTAAAAAAAAAAAATCATGTGTATATAGTTGGTTTGGGCTGCTCATTCTTAAGAATTACATGCAAAATAATTGTACCGCTTTCAGCACCTAAAATCCGAAAGAATCATACCACCAGGGAGGGTAAAGTCCATTCCTACAGATGCGTTTTTTCACATCTGTCATTCCATTTTGCGTATACCAGGATTATGGCACGCTCTTGTTAGCTCCTGTTTGTCTTTACACTGGAGATCATCACGTTTTTTTTCTACATCAACTTGTATATTTTTCTATATTATGTTTTGATATTAATATTTATAACATCACTGGTGTCACATAATACTTTCAGTGCTGCAACCTTTATTTTTATTTTTGTTGGTGTTTGTATATTCACACTGTATGCATGCTGCTTTTGTTTGATTTTAAGGCGCTGAGATATCACTGCTTTTATTATTTATTTTATACTCAATCAATTCACTTCTCTCCAATCAGGCCACTTCACTGAAAAATGATTTTATCCTTATGACAATCCCTTTTCTTTAGATCAGTTCTTTGAGATATTAGCCTGCTTGAAAAAAAAATGTATCTGCAGCATTCTGTCTCCTGTGGACGTTTGATTGAGTTAGGGTGATTCCTGCTAAGGACTTGATAAAACTATTTCTGCCCATACTGAAAAAAAAAGTGCAATTGAAAAGTTTCAGGAGAGAGGAGGGGGATGCAGCCAGGTGGACGGGAGGACAGAGCCAGGTGGACAAAGGAGAGGAGGGGATGCATCCAGGTGGAGGGGAGGACAGAGCCAGGTGGACACAGGAGAGGAGGGGATGCATCCAGGTGGAGGGGAGGACAGAGCCAGGTGGACACAGGAGAGGAAGGGATGCATCCAGGTGGAGGGGAGGACAGAGCCAGGTGGACAGAGGAGAGGAGGGGATGCAGCCAGGTGGAGGGGAGGACAGAGCCAGGTGGACAGAGGAGAGGAGAGGATGCATCCAGGTGGAGGGGAGGACAGAGCCAGGTGGACAGAGGAGATGAGGGGATGCAGCCAGGTGGAGGGGAGGACAGAGACAGGTTGACAGAGGAGAGAAGGGAATTCAGCCTGGTGGTGAGGAAGATGAAGCCAAAAGCACAGAGGATAGGAAGGGATGCAACTCAACTGGTAGGGCTCGTTTTGTCTCCCATGCTCTGCTGTGATGGACAAGGAGATCTGAAGGCCTAGACAGTAGTGTTGAGCGAACAGGACTGTATTATTCGTGTTCATACCGAATAATTTAATTTTTGTTACCCGAACACGGACCCGAAAACTTTACTGTATGTTCGGGTTTAAAATCCGTGTTCGGTCATTTTATTTCCTGTTTTGTATGTAATGGCGCGCTTTTAATGGCGGGCTTTCAACAGCCAATCAACAAGCGTTTAACTAATGTGCCTTAAGCCATCCCAGCCATGCCTACTAATGTATTAGTAGCTGTGATTGGCCATCTGAAGCATGTGACCATGTCTTATAAGTTCGAGAGCCCCCAGCGCGCCGCATCATTCTGCTGTAGTTTAGGGACAGAGCACACATCATACGTGCTGGCTGCTGATTAGGGACAGACAGTGATTTTGTGAAAAATTGTGTCCGAAAAGAATGCAGGGACAGGTCAGAGTGCAGGTAGGGAAAGTTATTAGAGCATTTTAGGGCGAGGCTGGAGATTAGGCAGGGTCAATTTTCTACATCGATTTTGCTGTGTGGGGGGTGGTGCAGTGAACAATCTTTTTGCCCTCACTTGAGCCCACTGAGAAGGAAGGAGAAAAAAAATCTATTTTTATCAGTCAGTTGTGTGCAGCGTTCATCTTAGATCTATTTTACTACAAGTTAAAAGGGATTTTTTTTTTCAGGATTGCAGGGTGTTTCAGTTTGCCTCCTGCCTGTTCCGAACTCCTCCTACTCCTCATCCTGCCTTTAGGGTACAAAAAATAGTTAACGGGGCCTAGTCTGGGTCTGTACGTGTGAGATAGATACACCTTTTGATATCATATTTTTTATTCTGCTATTCAATCTACACCCTTGGGATAAAAAAAATTAAATTGCGGCATAGTCTGTATCGGTACGTGTGAGATACACCTTTCCAATTTTTGGGGCGCATCTTACACCGCAGAGGATTGCAGGGTGTTTCAGTTTGCCTCCTGCCTGTTCCGAACTCCTCCTACCCCTCATCCTGCCTTTAGGGTACAAAAAATAGTAATCGGGGTCTAGTCTGGGTCTGTACGTGTGAGATAGATACACCTTTTGATATCATATTTTCTATTCCGCTATTCAATCTACACCCTTGGGGTAAAAAGAATTAAATTGCGGCATAGTCTGTATCGGTACGTGTGAGATACACCTTTCCAATTTTTGGGGCGCATCTTACACCGCCGAGGATTGCAGGGTGTTTCAGTTTGCCTCCTGCCTGTTCCGAACTCCTGCTACTCCTCATCCTGCCTTTAGGGTACAAAAAATAGTGATCGGGGCCTAGTCTGGGTCTGTATGTGTTAGATAGATACACCTTTTGATATCATATTTTCTATTCCGCTATTCAATCTACACCCTTGGGGTAAAAAGAATTAAATTGCGGCATAGTCTGTATCGGTACGTGTGAGATACACCTTTCCAATTTTTGGGGCGCATCTTACACCGCCGAGGATTGCAGGGTGCTTCAGTTTGCCTCCTGTTCCGAACTCCTCCTACTCCGCTTCCTCATCCTCTACCGCCTCCTCATCCGGTCAGCGTAACACCTTCACCACCAACTTCAGCACGGCCAGGGGTAAACGACAGCAGGCAGTTTTAAAACTTGCCTGTTTGGGGGAAAAACCACACACCGCGCAGGAGTTGTGGAGGAGCATGGAACAGCAGACAAATGAGTGGTTGCTGCCAGCGAGCCTCAAGCCCGGCCTTGTGGTGTGCGATAACGGGCGAAATCTCATAGCAGCTCTGGGCCTAGCCGGTTTGACGCACATCCCTTGCCTGGCGCATGTGCTGAATTTGGTGGTGCAGAGGTTCCTTAAAAATTACCCCGATATGTCAGAGCTGCTGCAGAAAGTGCGGGCCGTCTGTGCGCACTTTCGGCGTTCTCACCCTGCTGCTGCTCGCTTGTGAGCGCTGCAGCGTAACTTCGGCCTTCCCGCTCACCGCCTCATATGTGACGTGCCCACAAGGTGGAACTCCACCTTGCACATGCTGGAAAGACTGTGCGAGCAGCAGCAGGCCATAGTGGAGCTTCAGCTGCAGCACGCACGCGTGAGTCACTCTGCGGAACAGCACCACTTCACCACCAATAACTGGGCCTCCATGCGAGACCTGTGTGCCTTGTTGCGCTGTTTTGTGTACTCCACCAACATGGCCAGTGCCGATGACGCTGTTGTCAGCTTAACTATCCCACTTCTATGCCTCCTTCAAAAAACGATTCGGGCGATGATGGAAGAGGATGTGACACAGGATGAGGAGGAGGAGGAGGATGAAGAGGTAACATTTCCAAGGCTTTCAGGGCAGTCATTCGCAAGTGGCTCCGAGGGTGGGTTCCTGCACCCACAAACGCCAGGGACACAATTGTCCAGCAGGGGCACAGTTCTGGAGGATGAGGAAGATGAGGAGGAGGAGATGGAGGAGGAGATGGAACCATGTTCACAGCAGGGTGGCACCCAGGCCAGCTTATGGCCATCACTGGTGCATGGCTGGGGGGATACAGAGGACACAGACGATACACCTCCCACAGAGGAGAGTTGCCTCTGGGCAGCCTGGCACACATGAGCGATTACATGCTGCAGTCTCTCCACAACAACCGCCGAGTTGCCCACATTCTAACTTGTGCTGATTACTGGGTGGCCACGCTGCTGGATCCCCCTTACAAGGACAATGTACCGTCCTTAATTCACTCACTGGAGCGCGATTGCAAGATGCGCGAGTACAAGCGCACGCTGGTAGACGCGATGCTGCTGGCATTCCCACCTGACAGCGGGGCCACAGTGGAAGCACAAGGCCAAGACAGAGGAGGAGGAGGAGGAGGAGGAAGAGGTCGCCAATGAAACCAGGGCACCGCCAGCACCTCAGAAGGCAGGGTTAGCATGGCCGAAATGTGAAAAAGCTTTGTCAGCACGCAACAAACAGCAGCACCAGCAGCTCATATTGAACGTCTTAGCAAGAGGCAGCATTTCACCAACATGGTGGAGCAGTATGTGTGCACACGCCTACATGTAGTGAATGACGGGTCTGCCCCCTTCAACTTCTGGGTCTCCAAATTGGGCACATGGCCTGAGCTTGCCCTTTACGCCTTGGAGGTGCTGGCGTGCCCTGCAGCCAGTGGGGAACATAAGAACCCTTAACTTCAGAAGGGCAGACTTTCCAAAATTGTACTCGTTGATGGAAAGGGTAAACTGGGACTGAACCCTGGGATCCCTGACCACAGAGGAAAAATGGGAATGCTTTAGGAATATATTAAGCAAAGGCATCTTGCAGTGCATTCCTATGGGAAATACATTTAGAAGAGACAAAGCCAAACGTGGCTGGCTAAACCGTAGCGTTAAAAATCTTATTAGGGGAAAAAAATTGGCCTTCAGGAAATATAAATCAGAAGGCACAGTATTGGCTTTCGACCAATACAAGGAGGCAAATAAGTGTACACGAAATCAAGATGGCTAAAATAGACTTTGAGAGACAAATAGCGGAGGATAGTAAAAAAAAACCCAAAGAAATTCTTTAAGTATATCAACAGCAAAAAAACTAGGGCAGAGCATATTGCACACATAATTAACGATGATGGGAGGATGGTTACAGAGGACACTGAAAAAGCAACCGTGCTGAATGCTTTTTTCTTGTCAGTCTTTACACAGGAAAAGGAGGGGTACACTGACCATGACTGTATGGTTAGTAGTAATACAAAGGACTTGCCACTATGGCTAACAGAGGGTGAAATCAGGGAAAGGCTGGATAAACTTAACACAAACAAATCACCAGGCCCGGATGGCGTACATCCGAGAGTACTCAAGGAACTCAGTAAGGTTATATCCAGACCACTGTTCCTGATCTTTGCGGACAGTATTAGGACAGGAGATGTACCAGGGGACTGGAGGAAAGCTAACGTGATTCCTATATTCAAAAAGGGTCAGAGGCATATACCAGGAAATTATAGGCCTGTCAGTCTGACATCAGTAGTATGTAAACTTCTGGAGGGGATGGTAAGGGACTATATCGTAGAGTTTGCTAAGGACAACAGCATCATCAGTAGTAACCAGCACGGGTTTACAAATGGGCGTTCTTGTCAAACCAATCTCTTAACATTCTATGAGGAGGTGAGCTGTGAGCTAGATAGGGGCAGACCAGTGGATGTGGTGTACCTAGATTTTGCTAAGGCGTTTGATACAGTTCCCCATAAGCGTTTAATTTATAAAATAAGGTCTGCAGGTATCGACAGCAGGGTTTGCTCTTGGATACGGAACTGGCTAAAAGGGCGTTCCAAAGGGTGGTAATAAACAGCGCATACTCAGACTGGTCTGAGGTAGTAAGCGGGGTCCCCCAAGGCTCAGTCCTAGGACCAACCTTGTTCAATTTATTCATAAACAGCATTGAGGACGGGATCTGTAGTTCAATATCAGTTTTTGCAGATGACACAAAATTAGGCAGGGCAATAACTGCACAGCATGAAGCAGATATCCTACAGTATGACCTGGACAAAATAACGGAGTGGGCAACGACTTGGCAAATGAGGTTTAACGTGGAGAAGTGTAAGGTTTTGCACTTGGGGACTAGCAACATAAAAGCACAATACACGTTAGGAGGGGAACCCCTTGGAGTATCAAAAATGGAGAAGGATCTGGGAGTATTGGTGGATGATAGACTAGGCAACAGCATGCAATGTCAAGCGGCAGCTGCCAAGGCTAGCAGAATATTAGCATGCATAAAGAAAGGGATGTATTCCAGAGATAAAACTATAATCCTACCACTTTATAAAACTCTGGTCCGACCGCATCTGGAGTATTCTGTCCAGTTCTGGTCGCCAGTCCTCAGAAGGGATGTGTTGGAGCTGGAGAGGGTCCAGAGAAGGGCAACTAAGCTGATTAGGGGATTGGAGGAACTTAACTATAAAGAGCGTCTGCAATCACTCGATTTATTCTCCCTGGAGAAGAGACGCCTGAGGGGGGACATGATAGCAATTTTTAAATATCTCAATGGGGATCTAGGCTTAGAAGAAAAGCTGTGCAGTCGAAGGGATTGCATGAGGACTCGGGGGGCATACAATGCGATTAGAGGAGAAGCGTTTTAACCTCAGGCAACGTGAGGAGTTCTTTACTGTTAGGGCTACAAGATTGTGGAATTCTCTACCACAAGAGGTGGTTTCTGCAGGTAGTATGGTGGCTTTCAAAAGACTTCTAGACGTACATCTCAAGGATCAGAACATTCAGGGGTATGCGAGATGATTACAGCCACACACACCTACACAGGTTGAACTGGATGGACTATTGTCTTTATTCAACCTCACCTACTATGTAACTATGTAACTATGTAACTATATTATCTGAACGTGTATTTAGCACGGCTGGGGGCAATATCACAGACAAGCGCAGCCGCCTGTCCAGAGACAATGTGGACAAGCTCACATTCATTAAAATGAACCAGGCATGGATCCCACAGGACTTTTCCGTACCTTGTGCAGAATAGAGATGGATACCAAGTCGCCTTACCCAGCCATTGTTATATTTTTGATCTTTCTCACTCTTTTGGGGTGTACCCTCATTTAAAATGACTGAAAAAAAGCAGTGTTGGCTATCTCGTCCTCCTCCACCGCTGCTTCCACCTACACCGCCACATCCACCTACACCGCCACATCCACCACCACCTCAACCTCCCTCCTTCTCCATATGGGCCTCGTCCTTCACAGATGAAGAAAATTGTTTTATTTTTCTGTTCTTTTTTGTTGTTTTAAGTTATTTCCCTATCCACATTTGTTTGCAGATCACTTGCCATGCTCTTAACTACGTTTTTCTGCCATTTGCAGCACTCTAGCCCTTTCCATTGGTGTTTTAGAGCCATTTTAGTGCCTGAAAGTTCGGGTCCCCATTCACTTCAATGGGGTTCGGTGTCCGGGTAAAGTTCGGCAAAAGTCCGGGACACGGACCCAGACTTTTTTTTCAAGTTCGGCCGAACCCGCCGAACACGGACATCCAGGTGTCTGCTCAACTCTACTAGACAGTAAGGCGGGAGCAAGTGGCTGCATTGACCGGCTGCTATCACCTGCCACAGCCAGCTTTTTCCACCGCCGCATCATGTCACTAAGTTCAGTCAACTACAGGTAGCGCCCATTGCTTAGCTCGGACAGCTCCAGTGCGCAGGCTTTTAATGGATGGAGTGCGGCAAAGGCAGGGCGCATTTAGGTGGAAGTGCAAGGAGAGTGACAGCACATTTGGGAGTTGGGACTTTTCTGTGCCCCCCTAGATCTTGTGGCCGGGGCGATAGCTACTGAATTAGCAATAAATATAGCTCTTTGAGCTGCATGCAACCCGTCTTTGTTTCCTTTTTTATATTGGAGGTTATCAGTTACACAACTGGTTGCATGTGTAAACTTTATGCTGACCAAACTGTAAAAAAAGAAAATGTGTGTGTGTGTATGTATGTACAGTATTTATGTATGTATGTATATATATATATATATATATATATATATATATATATATATATATATGAGTATATATACAGTAAGTGTATATATAAGTATAACAGAGCCTCTGTTAGCACTCCCTGAGCGCCTGTGCTCTCTGAGGTCCAAAGGTAAATATTCACTGGATTTATGCTACCAATTAAGCCCCTTGCCTATTTTGGGAACTTTGATCAGGAAACCTGTCCTTGTCTCTTTTTTAGGTTGGACTTTTTTTACGTTGGACTTTGTTCTTACCTCAGTATGTCTCTACTACGGGTGTCTTAGTTCTTGTGGATGTGTCATAATTAGGGTTGAGCGGACACCTAGATGTCCGTGTTCGACGGGTTCGGCGGAACTTGAAAAAAAAGTCCGGGTCCGTGTCCCGGACTTTTACCGAACTTTTCCCGGACACCGAACCCCATTGAAGTCAATGGGGACCCGAACTTTAAGGCACTAAAATGGCTCTAAAACACCAATGGAAAGGGCTAGAGTGCTGCAAATGGCAGCAAAACGTAGTTAAGAGCATGGCAAGTGCTCTGCAAACAAATGTGGATAGGGAAATAACTTAAAACAACAAAAAAAAACAGAAAAATAAAACAATGTTCTTCATCTCTGAAGGACGAGGCCCATATGGAGTAGGAGGGAGGTTGAGGTGGTGGTGGATGTGGCAGTGTCATAGGCGTGCGCACAGGGTGTGCCTGGTGTACCTGGGCACACCCTAATCACCTAGGGCACATAGCATTATCGCTCTGTTTGCCAGTGAGGAGATGGGAAAGATCTCCCTCGCACCTGCTCTGCTCTATTTCTCTTTGCCAGCAGGGAGAGTAATGTATCGGGGCCATGTACATGTAGGCAAACACATGCATGTGTATTTCAACTTTGGGGTGCACACCCTAATGCAATAGGCTGCGCACACCTATGGGCGGTGTAGGTGGAAGCGGCGGTGGAGGAGGACCAGGGCCGGATTAAGAGCATCATGGTCTTGGTGCTGAGGATTTTGAAGGGCCTTAAGGGCCGTGCCTTGGCATGCACCCAGAGGAGGAAGGGTGCAGCAATGCATGCCTAATTCAACATGGGATGCTGTCTCTGAAGCCCATAAACACATCCATGCATCGGCAACTGTCCCTCCTTGTCCGGCCTTCGTGCTGTGTGGGGAGGTTCTGAGGGTGCTGCCTGGGGAAGCGAGCATAGAAGCCAGACTTCTGTGTTTACAAGTGACAGAAGAGCGGTCACAGTGAATATGGCCAACCCGGGGCCTATATAAAAGGTAGGGGCCTGCATGGAGCTGCAGCTCCAATAGCCCCTACGTTAATCTGGCCCTGAGGAGGAGGACGAGGTAGCCAACACTGCTTCTTTTCACAAATTTTAAATGAGGGTACACCCCAAAAGAGTGAGAAAGAGCAAAAATGGAACAATGGCTGGGTAAGGTCGGTATCCATTGCTATTCTGCACAAGGTACGGAAAAGTCCCGTGGGATCCATGCCTGGTTCATTTTAATGAACGTGAGCTTGTCCACATTGTCTCTGGACAGGCGGCTGCGCTTGTCTGTGATATTGCCCCCAGCCGTGCTAAATACACGTTCAGATAATATAGTTACATAGTTACATAGTAGGTGAGGTTGAATAAAGACAATAGTCCATCCAGTTCAACCTGTGTAGGTGTGTGTGGCTGTAATCATCTCGCATACCCCTGAATGTTCTGATCCTTGAGATGTACGTCTAGAAGTCTTTTGAAAGCCACCATACTACCTGCAGAAACCACCTCTTGTGGTAGAGAATTCCACAATCTTGTAGCCCTAACAGTAAAGAACTCCCCACGTTGCCTGAGGTTAAAACGCTTCTCCTCTAATCTGTTATAACACCCCCAGCCGTGCTAAATACCCGTTCAGATAATACACTGGCTGCAGGGCACGCCAGCACCTCCAAGGCGTAAAGGGCAAGCTCAGGCCATGTGCCCAATTTGGAGACCCAGAAGTTGAAGGGGGCAGACCCCTCATTCACTACATGTAGGCGTGTGCACACATACTGCTCCACCATGTTGGTAAAATGCTGCCTCCTGCTAAGACGTTCCATCTGAGCTGCTGGTGCTGCTGTTTGTTGTGGCGTGCTGACAAAGCTTTTCCACATTTTGGCCATGCTAACCCTGCCTTCTGAGGTGCTGGCGGTGCCCTGGTTGAGTTGGCGACCTCCTCCTCCTCCTCCTCCTCTGCCTTGTGCTTCCACTGTGGCCCCGCTGTCAGATGGGAATGCCAGCAGCATCGCGTCTACCAGCGTGCGCTTGTACTCGCGCATCTTGCGATCGGGCTCCAGTGAGTGAATTAAGGACGGTACGTTGTCCTTGTAACGGGGATCCAGCAGCGTGGCCACCCAGTAATCAGCACAAGTTAGAATGTGGGCAACTCGGCGGTCGTTGTGGAGACACTGCAGCATGTAATCGCTCATGTGTGCCAGGCTGCCCAGAGGCGACGAAAGGCTGTCCTCTGTGGGAGGTGTATCGTCCGTGTCCTCTGTATCCCCCCAGCCACGCACCAGTGATGGCCATGAGCTGGCCTGGGTGCCACCCTGCTGTGAACATGGTTCCATCTCCTCCTCCAGCTCCTCCTCCTCCTCATCCTCCTCATCCTCCAGAACTGTGCCCCTGCTGGACAATTGTGTCCCTGGCGTTTGTGTGTGCAGGAACCCACCCTCGGAGCCCCTTGCGAATGACTGCCCTGAAAGCCTTTGAAATGTTACCTCTTCATCCTCCTCCTCCTCATCCTGTGCCACATCCTCTTCCATCATCGCCCGAATTGTTTTTTCAAGGAGGCATAGAAGTGGGATAGTTAAGCTGAGAACGGCGTCATTGCCACTGGCCATGTTGGTGGAGTACTCAAAACAGCGCAACAAGGCACACAGGTCTCGCATGGAGGCCCAGTTATTGGTGGTGAAGTGGTGCTGTTCCGCAGAGCGACTCACGCGTGCGTGCTGCAGCTGAAACTCCACTATGGCCTGCTGCTGCTCGCACAGTCTTTGCAGCATGTGCAAGGTGGAGTTCCACCTTGTGGGCACGTCACATATGAGGCGGTGAGCGGGAAGGCCAAAGTTACGCTGCAGCCCTGCCAGGCGAGCAGCAGCAGGGTGAGAACGCCGAAAGTGCGCACAGACGGCCCGCACTTTCTGCAGCAGCTCTGACATATCGGTGTAGTTTTTAAGGAACCTCTGCACCACCAAATTCAGCACATGCGCCAGGCAAGGGATGTGCGTCAAACCGGCTAGGCCCAGAGCTGCTATGAGATTTCGCCCGTTATCGCACACCACCAGGCCGGGCTTGAGGCTCGCTGGCAGCAACCACTCATTTGTCTGCTGTTCCATGCTCCTCCACAACTCCTGCGCGGTGTGTGGTTTGTCCCCCAAACAGGCAAGTTGTAAAACTGCCTGCTGTCGTTTAGCCCTGGCCGTGCTGAAGTTGGTGGTGAAGGTATTACGCTGTCCGGATGAGGAGGCGGTAGAGGATGAGGTAGCGGAGTAGGATGAGTTAGGAACAGGAGGCAAACTGAAGCGCCCTGCAATCCTCGGTGGTGGAAGGACATGTGCCAAATTGCTATCCGCCTCAGGCCCATCCGCCACTGCATTTATCCAGTGTGCCGTTAGGGAGATATAACGCCCCTGACCGTGCTTACTGGTCCACGTATCGGTAGTTAGGTGGACCTTGGCACAGATGGCGTTGCGCAGTGCACACCTGATTTTTTCCCCCACTTGGTTGTGCAGGGAAGGGATGGCTTGCCTGGAAAAGTAGTGGCGGCTGGGCACGACGTACTGTGGGACAGCCACCGACATAAGCTTTTTAAAACTGGGCGTCTCCACCAGACGGAATGACAGCATTTCAAAGGCCAATAATTGTGAAATGCTGGCATTCAGGGCCAGGGATCGCGGGTGGGTAGGGGGGTACTTCCTCTTCCTCTCAAGTGTTTGGGAGATGGAAAGCTGAACGCTTCCACGGGACATTGTGGAGATGGTTGTTGGTGACCCAGGTGGTGGTGTTGCTGACAGATCGTCTGTTTGCGGGGTGGCAGGTGCCGGTATGACTACAGAGGTGGCTGGAGCGGCCGAGACTGCAGCAGAAGAGGAAGCAGGATGAGCCAGAGACGTTTCTTGGTTTTGAAGGTGTGTACTCCACTGCAGCTCGTGCTTTGCACTTAGATGCCTGATCATGCAGGTTGTGCTCAGGTTGAGAAGGTTTATGCCTCGCTTCAGGCTCTGATTGCACAGGGTGCAAACCACTCGTGTCCTGTCATCAGCACATTTTCTAAAGAACTTCCACGCTAGAGAACTCTTTTGAGCTGACTTTGGTGCGCTCGTTCCCTTGCTGCGTTGGGCAGTAGCAGGCGTAGTGTCTAGGGCACGGCCGCTCCGCTTCTGCACCCTGCTCCCTCTTCTGCTGTGCTGGTGGCTCTGTGCGACCACCGCCTCTTCCTCCAAACTACTCAGGTCACCTGCAAGAACTTCATTCCATGTGGGGTCGAGGACCTCATCGTCCTCCACATCATCTTCCACCCAGTCTTCACCCCTGCCCTCCCTGTCGGTCTCCACAATGCTGAACGCCGCATTAGTTGGCACCTGCGTTTCGTCATCATCGGAGACGTGCTGTGATGGTCCTTCCATGTACTCATCTTGAGAAATAAGTGGTTGGGCATCGCTGCACTCAATCTCTTCCACTTCTGGGGCAGGGCTAGGTGGATGGCCCTGGGAAACCCTGCTGACAGAGTCCTCAAAAAGAATAAGAGACTGCTCTATGGCTTGGGGCTCAGACTGCTTGCCTGATTTGCAAGGGGGTGAGGTGAAAGACGGTTGGACATTGGCTGCAGGTGCCAACTCTGACCTTTCTGCAGTAGACTGGGTGGGAGACAATGTGAAGGAACTGGAGGCACTGTCAGCAGCAAACCAATCTACTATCGCCTCTCTGTGTTCTGGCCTCATCACTTCTAGAGGCGTATGATGCCCTACTAAATACTGATGCAGGTTCTGTCGCCTACTCACACTTGAGGAAGGTGTTTCACTTGTGCGTGTAGCTGGCACAGATCGACCACGTCCTCTCCTTGCAACAGGAGCTCTAGCAGCAGCACCACCACGACCCAGGCCACGGCCCCTATTTGACGCTCTCCTCATATTTCTGAAATTTAAGATCTTGCCCTAGAAAGGTCTTTATTGAATAGCGGAACAAAAGAACAACAGTATCGCACGGGTGTATCTCACAGTCAAATATGCAAACTATGCCGCAATTTAATGTTTTTTACACCAAAAGGGTGTGTATTGAATAGCGGAATAGGATAAAAAACTCACAGGTACAAACACAGACTAGGCCCGATTAAATTTTTTCCTACCCTAAAGGGAGGATGAGGAAGAGGAGTATGGAACAGGCAGCACCCTCAAATCTTCAGAAGTATGAGATGAACCCCAAAAACTTGGAAAGGTGGATCTCACACGTACCGACACAGACTATTCCGCAATTTAATTGAGCCACAAAGGTTTTTATTGAATAGCGGAATAGGAAATATGATCAAAAAAAAGTGTATGTTTTTCACACGTACAGAAGCACACTAGGCCCCAATTACTATTGTTTGTACACCTAAAAGGATGGATGAGGAAGAGGAGGAGGAGGAGTATAGAACAGGCTGCACCCTCAAAGCTTCAGAAGTATGAGATGAACCCCAAAAACTTGGAAAGGTGGATCTCACACGTACCGACACAGACTATTCCGCAATTTAATTGAGCCCCAAAGGTTTTTATTGAATAGCGGAATAGGAAATATGATCAAAAAAAAGTGTATGTTTTTCACACGTACAGAAGCACACTAGGCCCCAATTACTATTGTTTGTACACCTAAAAGGATGGATGAGGAGGAGGAGGAGGAGGAGTATAGAACAGGCAGCACCCTCAAAGCTTCAGAAGTATGAGATGAACCCCAAAAACTTGGAAAGGTGGATCTCACACGTACAGACACAGACTATTCCGCAATTTAATTGAGCCCCAAAGGTTTTTATTGAATAGCGGAATAGGAAATATGATCAAAAAAAAGTGTATGTTTTTCACACGTACAGAAGCACACTAGGCCCCAATTACTATTGTTTGTACACCTAAAAGGATGGATGAGGAAGAGGAGGAGGAGGAGTATAGAACAGGCAGCACCCTCAAAGCTTCAGAAGTATGAGATGAACCCCAAAAACTTGGAAAGGTGGATCTCACACGTACCGACACAGACTATTCCGCAATTTAATTGAGCCCCAAAGGTTTTTATTGAATAGCGGAATAGGAAATATGATCAAAAAAAAGTGTATGTTTTTCACACGTACAGAAGCACACTAGGCCCCAATTACTATTGTTTGTACACCTAAAAGGATGGATGAGGAGGAGGAGGAGGAGGAGTATAGAACTGGCATGACCCTCAAAGCTTCAGAAGTATGAGATGAACCCCAAAAACTTGGAAAGGTGGATCTCACACGTACCGACACAGACTATTCCGCAATTTAATTGAGCCCCAAAGGTTTTTATTGAATAGCGGAATAGGAAATATGATCAAAAAAAAGTGTATGTTTTTCACACGTACAGAAGCACACTAGGCCCCAATTACTATTGTTTGTACACCTAAAAGGATGGATGAGGAAGAGGAGGAGGAGGAGTATAGAACAGGCAGCACCCTCAAAGCTTCAGAAGTATGAGATGAACCCCAAAAACTTGGAAAGGTGGATCTCACACGTACCGACACAGACTATTCCGCAATTTAATTGAGCCCCAAAGGTTTTTATTGAATAACGGAATAGGAAATATGATCAAAAAAAGTGCATGTTTTTCACACGTACAGAAGCACACTAGGCCCCAATTACTATTGTTTGTACACCTAAAAGGATGGATGAGGAGGAGGAGGAGTATAGAACAGGCAGCACCCTCAAAGCTTCAGAAGTATGAGATGAACCCCAAAAACTTGGAAAGGTGGATCTCACACGTACCGACACAGACTATTCCGCAATTTAATTGAGCCCCAAAGGTTTTTATTGAATAGCGGAATAGGAAATATGATCAAAAAAAAGTGTATGTTTTTCACACGTACAGAAGCACACTAGGCCCCAATTACTATTGTTTGTACACCTAAAAGGATGGATGAGGAAGAGGAGGAGGAGGAGTATAGAACAGGCAGCACCCTCAAAGCTTCAGAAGTATGAGATGAACCCCAAAAACTTGGAAAGGTGGATCTCACACGTACCGACACAGACTATTCTGCAATTTAATTGAGCCCCAAATGTTTTTATTGAATAGCGGAATAGGAAATATGATCAAAAAAAAGTGTATGTTTTTCACACGTACAGAAGCACACTAGGCCCCAATTACTATTGTTTGTACACCTAAAAGGATGGATGAGGAGGAGGAGGAGGAGTATAGAACAGGCAGCACCCTTAAAGCTTCAGAAGTATGAGATGAACCCCAAAAACTTGGAAAGGTGGATCTCACACGTACCGACACAGACTATTCCGCAATTTAATTGAGCCCCAAAGGTTTTTATTGAATAGCGGAATAGGAAATATGATCAAAAAAAAGTGTATGTTTTTCACACGTACAGAAGCACACTAGGCCCCAATTACTATTGTTTGTACACCTAAAAGGATGGATGAGGAAGAGGAGGAGGAGGAGTATAGAACAGGCAGCACCCTCAAAGCTTCAGAAGTATGAGATGAACCCCAAAAACTTGGAAAGGTGGATCTCACACGTACCGACACAGACTATTCCGCAATTTAATTGAGCCCCAATGGTTTTTATTGAATAGCGGAATAGGAAATATGATCAAAAAAAAGTGTATGTTTTTCACACGTACAGAAGCACACTAGGCCCCAATTACTATTGTTTGTACACCTAAAAGGATGGATGAGGAGGAGGAGGAGGAGGAGTATAGAACAGGCAGCACCCTCAAAGCTTCAGAAGTATGAGATGAACCCCAAAAACTTGGAAAGGTGGATCTCACACGTACCGACACAGACTATTCCGCAATGTAATTGAGCCCCAAAGGTTTTTATTAAATAGCGGAATAGGAAATATGATCAAAAAAAAGTGTATGTTTTTCACACGTACAGAAGCACACTAGGCCCCAATTACTAATGTTTGTACACCTAAAAGGATGGATGAGGAAGAGGAGGAGGAGGAGTATAGAACAGGCAGCACCCTCAAAGCTTCAGAAGTATGAGATGAACCCCAAAAACTTGGAAAGGTGGATCTCACACGTACCGACACAGACTATTCCGCAATTTAATTGAGCCCCAAAGGTTTTTATTGAATAACGGAATAGGAAATATGATCAAAAAAAGTGCATGTTTTTCACACGTACAGAAGCACACTAGGCCCCAATTACTATTGTTTGTACACCTAAAAGGATGGATGAGGAGGAGGAGGAGGAGGAGTATAGAACAGGCAGCACCCTCAAAGCTTCAGAAGTATGAGATGAACCCCAAAAACTTGGAAAGGTGGATCTCACACGTACCGACACAGACTATTCCGCAATTTAATTGAGCCCCAAAGGTTTTTATTGAATAGCGGAATAGGAAATATGATCAAAAAAAAGTGTATGTTTTTCACACGTACAGAAGCACACTAGGCCCCAATTACTATTGTTTGTACACCTAAAAGGATGGATGAGGAGGAGGAGGAGTATAGAACAGGCAGCACCCTCAAAGCTTCAGAAGTATGAGATGAACCCCAAAAACTTGGAAAGGTGGATCTAACACGTACCGACACAGACTATTCCGCAATGTAATTGAGCCCCAAAGGTTTTTATTAAATAGCGGAATAGGAAATATGATCAAAAAAAAGTGTATGTTTTTCACACGTACAGAAGCACACTAGGCCCCAATTACTATTGTTTGTACACCTAAAAGGATGGATGAGGAAGAGGAGGAGGAGGAGTATAGAACAGGCAGCACCCTCAAAGCTTCAGAAGTATGAGATGAACCCCAAAAACTTGGAAAGGTGGATCTCACACGTACCGACACAGACTATTCCGCAATTTAATTGAGCCCCAAAGGTTTTTATTGAATAACGGAATAGGAAATATGATCAAAAAAAGTGCATGTTTTTCACACGTACAGAAGCACACTAGGCCCCAATTACTATTGTTTGTACACCTAAAAGGATGGATGAGGAGGAGGAGGAGGAGGAGTATAGAACAGGCAGCACCCTCAAAGCTTCAGAAGTATGAGATGAACCCCAAAAACTTGGAAAGGTGGATCTCACACGTACCGACACAGACTATTCCGCAATTTAATTGAGCCCCAAAGGTTTTTATTGAATAGCGGAATAGGAAATATGATCAAAAAAAAGTGTATGTTTTTCACACGTACAGAAGCACACTAGGCCCCAATTACTATTGTTTGTACACCTAAAAGGATGGATGAGGAAGAGGAGGAGGAGGAGTATAGAACAGGCAGCACCCTCAAAGCTTCAGAAGTATGAGATGAACCCCAAAAACTTGGAAAGGTGGATCTCACACGTACCGACACAGACTATTCCGCAATTTAATTGAGCCCCAAATGTTTTTATTGAATAGCGGAATAGGAAATATGATCAAAAAAAAGTGTATGTTTTTCACACGTACAGAAGCACACTAGGCCCCAATTACTATTGTTTGTACACCTAAAAGGATGGATGAGGAGGAGGAGGAGGAGTATAGAACAGGCAGCACCCTTAAAGCTTCAGAAGTATGAGATGAACCCCAAAAACTTGGAAAGGTGGATCTCACACGTACCGACACAGACTATTCCGCAATTTAATTGAGCCCCAAAGGTTTTAATTGAATAGCGGAATAGGAAATATGATCAAAAAAAGTGTATGTTTTTCACACGTACAGAAGCACACTAGGCCCCAATTACTATTGTTTGTACACCTAAAAGGATGGATGAGGAGGAGGAGGAGGAGTATAGAACAGGCAGCACCCTTAAAGCTTCAGAAGTATGAGATGAACCCCAAAAACTTGGAAAGGTGGATCTCACACGTACCGACACAGACTATTCCGCAATTTAATTGAGCCCCAAAGGTTTTTATTGAATAGCGGAATAGGAAATATGATCAAAAAAAAGTGTATGTTTTTCACACGTACAGAAGCACACTAGGCCCCAATTACTATTGTTTGTACACCTAAAAGGATGGATGAGGAGGAGGAGGAGGAGTATAGAACAGGCAGCACCCTTAAAGCTTCAGAAGTATGAGATGAACCCCAAAAACTTGGAAAGGTGGATCTCACACGTACCGACACAGACTATTCCGCAATTTAATTGAGCCCCAAAGGTTTTTATTGAATAGCGGAATAGGAAATATGATAAAAAAAAAGTGTATGTTTTTCACACGTACAGAAGCACACTAGGCCCCAATTACTATTGTTTGTACACCTAAAAGGATGGATGAGGAAGAGGAGGAGGAGGAGTATAGAACAGGCAGCACCCTCAAAGCTTCAGAAGTATGAGATGAACCCCAAAAACTTGGAAAGGTGGATCTCACACGTACCGACACAGACTATTCCGCAATTTAATTGAGCCCCAAAGGTTTTTATTGAATAGCGGAATAGGAAATATGATCAAAAAAAAGTGTATGTTTTTCACACGTACAGAAGCACACTAGGCCCCAATAACTATTGTTTGTACACCTAAAAGGATGGATGAGGAGGAGGAGGAGGAGGAGTATAGAACAGGCAGCACCCTTAAAGCTTCAGAAGTATGAGATGAACCCCAAAAACTTGGAAAGGTGGATCTCACACGTACCGACACAGACTATTCCGCAATTTAATTGAGCCCCAAAGGTTTTTATTGAATAACGGAATAGGAAATATGATCAAAAAAAGTGTATGTTTTTCACACGTACAGAAGCACACTAGGCCCCAATTACTATTGTTTGTACACCTAAAAGGATGGATGAGGAGGAGGAGGAGGAGTATAGAACAGGCAGCACCCTCAAAGCTTCAGAAGTATGAGATTGTGTTCACTGTACCCCACAAAGAGTGTGTTCACTGTACCCCACAAAGATTGTGTTCACTGTACCCCACAAAGGTTTTGTTCACTGCACCCCACAAAGATTGTGTTCACTGTACCCCACAAAGGTTTTGTTCACTGCACCCCACAAAGATTGTGTTCACTGTACCCCACAAAGATTGTGTTCACTGCACCCCAAAAGGATTGTCTTCTCTGCACCCCACAAAGATTGTGTTCACTGTACCCCACAAAGGTTTTGTTCACTGTACCCCACAAAGATTGTGTTCACTGCACTCCAAAAGGATTGTCTTCACTGCACCCCACAAAGATTGTGTTCACTGTACCCCACAAAGGTTTTGTTCACTGCACCCCACAAAGATTGTGTTCACTGTACCCCACAAAGGTTTTGTTCACTGCACCCCACAAAGATTGTGTTCACTGTACCCCCCAAAGATTTTGTTCACTGCACCCCACAAGGATTGTTTGTCTTCACTGCACCCCACAAGGATTGTCTTCACTGCACCCCACAAGGATTGTCTTCACTGCACCCCACAAAGATTGTGTTCACTGCACCCCACAAAGGTTTTGTTCACTGCACCCCACAAAGATTGTGTTCACTGCACCCCACAAAGATTGTGTTCACTGTACCCCACAAAGATTGTGTTCACTGCACCCCAAAAGGATTGTCTTCTCTGCACCCCACAAAGATTGTGTTCACTGTACCCCACAAAGGTTTTGTTCACTGCACCCCACAAAGATTGTGTTCACTGTACCCCACAAAGGTTTTGTTCACTGCACCCCACAAAGATTGTGTTCACTGTACCCCACAAAGATTGTGTTCACTGTACCCCACAAAGGTTTTGTTCACTGCACCCCACAAAGATTGTGTTCACTGTACCCCACAAAGGTTGTGTTCACTGCACCCCACAAAGATTGTGTTCACTGCACCCCACAAAGATTGTGTTCACTGTACCCCACAAAGGTTTTGTTCACTGCACCCCACAAAGGTTTTGTTCACTGCACCCCACAAAGATTGTGTTCACTGTACCCCACAAAGATTGTGTTCACTGCACTCCAAAAGGATTGTCTTCACTGCACCCCACAAAGATTGTGTTCACTGTACCCCCCAAAGATTTTGTTCACTGCATCCCACAAGGATTGTCTTCACTGCACCCCACAAGGATTGTATTCACTGCACCCCACAAAGATTGTGTTCACTGTACCCCACAAAGATTGTGTTCACTGCACTCCAAAAGGATTGTCTTCACTGCACCCCACAAAGATTGTGTTCACTGCACCCCACAAAGATTGTGTTCACTGTACCCCCCAAAGATTTTGTTCACTGCACCCCACAAGGATTGTCTTCACTGCACCCCACAAGGATTGTCTTCACTGCACCCCACAAAGATTGTGTTCACTGTACCCCACAAAGATTTTGTTCACTGCACCCCACAAAGATTGTGTTCACTGTACCCCACAAAGATTTTGTTCACTGCACTCCAAAAGGATTGTCTTCACTGCACCCCACAAAGATTGTGTTCACTGTACCCCACAAAGGTTTTGTTCACTGCACCCCACAAAGATTGTGTTCACTGTACCCTACAAAGGTTTTGTTCACTGCACCCCACAAAGATTGTGTTCACTGTACCCCACAAAGATTGTGTTCACTGTACCCCACAAAGGTTTTGTTCACTGCACCCCACAAAGATTGTGTTCACTGTACCCCACAAAGGTTGTGTTCACTGCACCCCACAAAGGTTTTGTTCACTGCACCCCACAAAGATTGTGTTCACTGCACCCCACAAAGATTGTGTTCACTGTACCCCACAAAGGTTTTGTTCACTGCACCCCACAAAGATTGTGTTCACTGTACCCACAAAGATTGTGTTCACTGCACTCCAAAAGGATTGTCTTCACTGCACCCCACAAAGATTGTGTTCACTGTACCCCACAAAGGTTTTGTTCACTGCACCCCACAAAGATTGTGTTCACTGTACCCCACAAAGGTTTTGTTCACTGCACCCCACAAAGATTGTGTTCACTGTACCCCCCAAAGATTTTGTTCACTGCACCCCACAAGGATTGTCTTCACTGCACCCCACAAGGATTGTCTTCACTGCACCCCACAAAGATTGTGTTCACTGTACCCCACAAAGATTTTGTTCACTGCACCCCACAAAGATTGTGTTCACTGTACCCCACAAAGATTTTGTTCACTGCACTCCAAAAGGATTGTCTTCACTGCACCCCACAAAGATTGTGTTCACTGTACCCCACAAAGGTTTTGTTCACTGCACCCCACAAAGATTGTGTTCACTGTACCCCACAAAGGTTTTGTTCACTGCACCCCACAAAGATTGTGTTCACTGTACCCCACAAAGATTGTGTTCACTGTACCCCACAAAGGTTTTGTTCACTGCACCCCACAAAGATTGTGTTCACTGTACCCCACAAAGGTTGTGTTTACTGCACCCCACAAAGGTTTTGTTCACTGCACCCCACAAAGATTGTGTTCACTGCACCCCACAAAGATTGTGTTCACTGTACCCCACAAAGGTTTTGTTCACTGCACCCCACAAAGATTGTGTTCACTGTACCCCACAAAGATTGTGTTCACTGCACTCCAAAAGGATTGTCTTCACTGCACCCCACAAAGATTGTGTTCACTGTACCCCACAAAGGTTTTGTTCACTGCACCCCACAAAGATTGTGTTCACTGTACCCCCCCAAAGATTTTGTTCACTGCACCCCACAAGGATTGTCTTCTCTGCACCCCACAAAGATTGTGTTCACTGTACCCCCCAAAGATTTTGTTCACTGCACCCCACAAGGATTGTCTTCACTGCACCCCACAAGGATTGTCTTCACTGCACCCCACAAAGATTGTGTTCACTGTACCCCCACAAAGGTTTTGTTCACTGCACCCCACAAAGATTTTGTTCACTGCACTCCAAAAGGATTGTGTTCACTGCACCCCAAAAAGATTGTGTTCACTGCAGCCCACACACAAAAAAATGGATGTGGATCACTGACACCTGCCTATCTCCTATCCCACACCACACAGCAATATCGATTGTAGTTTGTAGAACACACTTTCCCTAAAATTCAGCAGACTCTGTCCCTAACAGGATTGAGAAGAGATCGTAGATCAGGAGAACTAAGTGCAGACCCCACCCCACACAGCAATATCGATTGTAGTTTGTAGAACACACTGACCCTATAATTCAGCAGACTCTATCCCTAAAATGCCTACAACTCGCCCTGCCTAAACACTCCGACCTGTCCCTCAATTCTATCCGGACACAAATGGTTTTTTCCTGCCTATCTTTCCCTAATCATCAGCCAGCACGTTGATGTGTGCTCTGTCCCTGATCTAAGCAGCATAATGACGCCGCTGCGGCTGCCTCGAACTTATAAAGACTTGGTCACATGCTTCAGACGGCCAATCACAGCTACTGAGACATTTGCAGGCATGGCTGGGATGGCTTAAGGCACACCAGTTAAACGATTGTTGATTGGCTGTTGAAAGCCCGCCATGAAAAGAGCGCCAAAGCATGCAAAACCCGGAAATAAAACGACCGAACACGGATTTTTACCCGAATATACAGTAAAGTGTCCGTGTTCGTGTTCGGGTAACAAAAATCCAATTATTCGGTACGAACACGAATAATACAGTCCGTGTTCGCTCAACACTAGTCATAATCCCTTTTGTGCATACATTGAAAGGATTTTTTCCTGTATACCTCTCCACTTTTCATTTTTTTGTTGACAAAATTGGAGACTTTTTTGAGGATGAGATACTTTCATACATGAAACCTTTGAGACTATAGAGCGCTTCAGGTGTATAGGCTGCAGCAGCGATATATGTAAGTATTCTTGCCTTTTGTTCCTCGACTCATGGATAGCTGTTATAAATCTAGGTCTGAGTACCTTAACCTCCCTGGTGGTCTGATTATGTCCAGATTTCTGTGCTAAAAGTGGTACATTGTTTTGCATAGAAATCTGTTTTACATTTTAAAACTCACCTTCCCCTGCGATCCCCCGCCATCCTCCCGTGCCATCCATCCGCTTTCCTCCCGCCATGTGTTCGGCCGATGCCGGCACCTGTCTTCCGGTTCCCTTCTCTGCGAGCGTTGCAACGCAGGGGGGTGGAGCCAGAGGCAAATTCAAAAGTTTAAATACACCAAATTACATAATACAAAGTTGTGATCCTAACGAATTACACTGTATCATGCCATTTCACCAAAGGATTTCACCTGGTGACTTTTCCAGTGCCCTGCCTGTGCTTTTCCAGTTCTTTGTGCCTGGAAAATTGAGAACGACCATGGCATCCAAAAAGCATTCATTTTGTGCAAAAGCGCCTTTAGTTGAACTGGAAAACAGCGACAGTGAAGCAGAGTTACTTAAAGAACTGAGCGATAGTGATTCATGGGAAAATTCGTCTTCAGGTACAGAAAGTGACGACAGCGACGATTCTGATGTCTCTTTCTGGCACATAGCTTCATTGGAAATTCTGAAGAATCATTTGCTAAACTTCCCAAATTCCACAAGCTATGTGCCAGAAAAAGACATCAGAATCGTTGCTGTCATCACTTTCTGTATCTGATGACAAATTTACCACTAATCGCTATCGCTCAGTTCTTCAAGTAACTCTGTTTTGCTGTCGCTGTTTTCCAGT
This sequence comes from Pelophylax lessonae, assembly GCF_965119305.1. Lineage (NCBI taxonomy): Eukaryota > Metazoa > Chordata > Amphibia > Anura > Ranidae > Pelophylax > Pelophylax lessonae. Next base: position 46,975,528 of record NC_138780.1, on the reverse strand, counting down.
TCATCTAAAAGCGCTTGGTCGTTCAACATTTTCCAGGCACAAAGAACTGGAAAAGCACAGGCAGGGCACTGGAAAAGTCACCAGGTGCAATCCTGTGGTGAAATGGCATGATACAGTGAAATCCGTTCACAGCTTTGTATCATCTCATTTAGTGTTTTTACACTTTTGAATTTGCCGCCGGTTCCACCCCCCCTGCGTCCCAATGCTCGCAGGAGGGAACCAGAAGGCCAGTGCTGGCAATTGGACATGCACAGAGTGGGGAGGGCGGTGGGGGAGCGCAGGGAAGGTGAGCACGATTCTGGAGTAATCTCGAGTGTGGCTCGGGGTTACCGCTTTTGATACTGGAAGTTAACCCTGAGCCACAGTCGGGAATACCGCCAGGGGGGTTAATTGGTGTCTTGACAGGCTTTTAAATGATCTTTGCGTGTCTTTTGTGGGCTGGATATCCCCTCTGCGGGTGACCCTCTATGGCGAGGTGTCCTCCATTACTCAAGGTATGAGAGATAAATCGGTGCTAGTTTCATGAAGAGTTATGGGCCATACACACTATAAGATTTTCTGAAGACTTTTTCCTTTAGACTTACCAAAACCATATAATATGAGGTCAAACCTAAACACTTTCAATTTGTATGCTATCTGGCAGGCCCTTGCACTACATATAAAAGGTAAATCTGAAGGAAATCTAACCAAAAAGTTGGATAGTGTGTATCCAGCTTTAGAAGGAATGCGTGAGGTGAAAAATGAAACTATATAAATTCCCCTTTACTTGTATGCATTATGTGAGATGTATAAAATGTGCAAAAAACGCTTTACATGTTCTTTCTCTTTATTAGTGTATACTGTACATCTTCATTTCCCTGAAGAAGCCAATCCGGCTAAACTGGTTGAAAATTGAAGCTCAGTAATTTATCTGGTATACACATATCTATAAGACATACTTCTGATAAATGTTTTTAAGAATTTGTTAGGAATTAAACTAATATTTTTTCATATAAATATATATATCCTTGTGCATTTGTGATACACTTGATTGGTATATTGAGTACTGTTAAAGTCCCCATAACCTATACATTCTTGAATTGCTATTCATAGGGATGTTGGTACTCTACATTCCTATTCTTTGGTTCCATTCACTATCACTCAATACAGTGTAAAGGCAGGTGTCCTAATACTTTTGGCATTATAGTGTGTGTGTGTATGTATGTGTATATATATAAATATAAATATATATATATATATATATATATATATATATATATATATATATATATACAGTATATGTATGTATATATATATATATATTACATACATACACTGTATTGAGTGATAGTGAATGGAACCAAAGAATAGGAATGTAGAGTACCAACATCCCTATAAATAGCAATTCAAGAATGTATAGGTTATGGGGACTTTAACGGTACTCAATATACCAATCAAGTGTATCACAAATGCATAAGGATACATATATATATATATATATTTATATGAAAAAATATTAGTTTAATTTAATTCCATACAAATTCTTATAATTATGTGTATACCAGATAAATTATATATAATATTATATATTTTATATATATATATATATATATATATATATATATATATATATATATATATATATATACTGTATATACATATATACTGTATATATATATACAGTATATATATATATATATATATATATATATATATATATATATATATATATATATATATATATATATATATATATATATATATATATATATATATATATATGTGTGTGTGTATGTATGTATATATATATATATATATATATATATATATATATATATATATATATATAATGTGTGTATGTATGCATGTGTATATATATGTATGTATGCATATATATATATATATATATATATATATACATAGTACTGTGCAAAAGCTTTAGGCAGGTGTGAAAAAAATGCTGTAAATTAGGAATGCTTTCAGAAAAAGAAGCGTTTTCATTTTTTTTTTTTTTATTAATTAACAAAATGGAACGAAAACAAACAGAAGAGAAATCCAAATGAATATTTGGTGTTACCACCCTTTGCCTTTAATACAGCATCAATTCTTCAGTTCTTCTAGGTACACTTGCACACTGGAGAAAACAAAAAGAAGGCCACACACCACAGTGAGATGCTATCAAATGCAAATCATTCATTCCAATGATGACAGCATACATGCAACACAAGACATGTCAACATTTCCTGTATCTCGTGCTGCATGTGTGCTGTCATCATTGGAATAAATGTATTGCATTGGATAGCATCTCACTGTGGTGTGTGGCAGTCATTTTGCTGCAAGTGAGAGCTGTGATAGAGTTCAGCTGTTACTCAAAGTAACTCAGCAGGTAGGTAGTTCCAAACATCTTTGAGAACTGACCACAGATCTTCTGTGGAGGTAGGCTGCCTAAAAATCCTTCTGTCTCTTCATATCTTCCCAGAATCGGTGATGTTGATATCAGGACTCTGTGGTAGCCAAACCATCACTTTCAGGACTCCTTGTCTTCTTTACACTAAGGACAGTTCTTAATGACATTAGCTGTATGTTTCGGATTGTTGTCCTGCTGCGGAATAAATTTGGGGCTAATCACAAGCCTCCTTGATGGTATGGCATGGTGGATAAGTATCTGCCTGTATTTCTCAGCATTGAGGATACTATTGATTCTGACCAAATCTCCAACTCCATTTACAGAAATGCAGCCCCAAACTTCAATGGAACCTCCACCTTACTTCACTATTGTCTGCAGACTCATTATTTTACTGCTCTCCAGCCTTTCACAAACAAACTGCCTCTTGCTACAGCCTACTATTTAACATTTCAACTCATCAGTCCAGAGCACCTTCTGCCATTTTTCTGCACCTCAATTCCTATGTTTTATATGCATAAGACATGGAAACAAGGCTTAGCAACTCAACTATGTCCAAGAACATAGGAACTGGGGTGCAGGAAAATGGCAGCAAGGTCTTTGGACTGATGAGTCAAAATCTGAAATAGTTGGTTGTAGCAGAAGGATCAGGGACACTGTAACTGGGGTGGCGATGATCAGGCTCCAAAGCAATGCAGTGTCACCATATGGAAACTGTACTACTCTGGGGGATAATCAGGATTTTTTTTTGTTGATTGCTTAACCACTTTACCACCGGAGGATTTTGCTGTCTTACGTCCAGGCCACTTTTTGCGATTCAGCACTGTGCAAATGTAATTGACAATTGCGAAGTCGTGCAACGCCGTACCCAAACGAAATTTACGTCCTTTTTTTTCACACAAACAGAGCTTTCTTTTGGTGGTATTTGATCACCTGTGCGATTTTTACTTTTTGCGCTATAAGCAAAAAAAAGAGCGTTTATTTTGAAAAATTAACAATATTTTTATATGAAATCCCCCCCCCCCAAAAAAAAAATGTTAAAATCTAAACTTTTTTAAATTTTTGGCCAATTTGTTTTCTGCTACCTATTTTTGGTAAAAATCACAATAAGGGTATTTTGATTGGTTTGCGCAAAAGTTATTGTGTTTACTAACTAATGGGCCATACACACTATAAGATTTTCTGAAGACTTTTTCCTTCAGAATTACCAAAACCATATAATATGAGGTCAAACCTAAACACTTTCAATTTGTATGCAATCTGGCAGGCCCTTGCACTACACAGAAAAGGTAAATCAGAAGGAAAAAGTCTTCAGAAAATCTTATAGTGTGTATGGCCCATTAGGGAAATATTTCTGTCATTTTTGGTGTTTTTTTTTTTAACAAGTAATGGCGGCGATCTGCGTTTTTTTTTGCGGGACTGCGACATTGCGGCGGACAGATCGGACCCTTGACTGACATTTTTGACACTTTTGGGAGTACCAGTGACATTTCTACAGTAATCAGTGCTATAAATATGCACTGTTACTGTAAAAATGACACTGGCAGGGAAGGGGTTAATTTTATTGGCGCGGGAGGGGTTAATGTATGCCTGGTGCTTACTAACGGGTGTGGGGGGAGGTGACTGAGTGACACAGGGACAGATCTCATGTTCAGCTATGCTGTAAACTGCAATCTGTCACTGTTTGTCACTTGGGAGATCTGCCCGCTCTGTTTACACAAGCGGGCGGATCTCCAAACTCGATTCCCCGACGATCGGGGAAGAGCAGCGGCGATCGCCGCCACTCCTCCCCTGGCCCGACTCCCGCTGTGACTGAAAACAGCGGGAGAGCGCCTCCGGCGGTGCGCGAGCGCTGCCTACAAGGGTAGGTCTACGTCGCTGGACGGAATCGAGCCACTTTGCCGCAGTACAGTCCCAGTGACTGGTCGGCAAGTGGTTAATACAGTGATAATCACTGTAATAAGTAAACTGTAACACTGTTCAAAGGTTTCCTTCATTAAAACCTTGTTTACTATTGTGATGCAGTGATTGGTCAAGGCTATCACATGGTGCAGTTGAGGAAAGTGGAAAGATGGTGCTCGACCCATAGGTTTATTTTACTGGTATTGTTATTCTAAGGAATTACTGTTGGTGTAAATGAACTGGTTCCTGGCCAGGCAGTTTCTACTCCCCAGATGATCTCCACAGTCTCCTCAGCTTGTAGTGTGATGTAAAATGGTTTGAAACTGAAGCACCACACCACAGAGGTCCAGATACAATTACAAATACAATATTCCATTAAAGCTCAGGGGCTGCCAAACAAGCTGCTGACAAGGTCTGTGCTTTGAATTCAATTGTAAGTCCAGTTCACTTAAAGTTTGTTCACTTTGTTAACATTTAAGCCCCGATGAAGGGGGCACTTAGACCCCGAAACATGTTGGCTACTTTTTGAATTGTACCCCTGACCTTTAATGCAATAAAGTTGTATCTCTTGACCTCTTAGCAGTGGTGTGGCACTTTAATTTCAACTCTTTTTACATTATATGATGCAGGACTGCTGTGATTGGTACCATGTGATCACTGTTACCAGTCACAGAAATCACCCAGTAGTACACAAGGCATCGTGAATGACAGCATTCTTTACTACTGTAACCATGATCACTGTGATTGGTCACAGCGTTCACAAGGAGCAAACCTGCTCATAGCATCCCAGTACCTCGATTGGTGATCAGCTGTGTCCGGTGTACATAGTGGTCATAGATTGCACTGAGCGGCTGATGCAGGTACGTCCATCAGCATTCATGCTGCTCCCGTCCAGGCAATGTATATAAACCGATGGATGGGACGTGGTTAAGCTCTCATACCTTCCATGCAGCTTCTGGGCTGACAAAGTCTTTACTGAGGGGAGAAGACACATTCTTAGCCTAGAGAAGCACACAGCTAGCAAGCTTCAGGATGCACTTCAAGACCAATGACTTTAGAGGGACTGCCCTGGCAAATCTGGGACAGGTGATAAGTATGGTAGACTTCCCCAACACACAATGAAAGCTGAATTCTGGAAATCCAAACTTTTATAGTGAAATTCTGGCACATAACAAAGCCCCTAATATTGTCCCTTCTAAGCAAGATGACCTACGTTCAAAGGCCTTTCAGTGTGTTATGGTTACAAAGAGCACATTCAGCCCAATGAAATTACATGTGCACGAACCTCAAATGCTCAGGGATTGCCTCCAACCCATCAGAGAGCTGAACCTGAACATGCACCTCAACCCTAATAAGAATGAGCATCAAGGATGTTTATGTGAGGGCTTAAATTGGTTCTAAAGCCTTAAAGTGGATGTAAACCCCATTCATGAAATTTGACCTGGGCACATCTATCTGTAGTTTTTACTTATCTCTCTTCAAAGCCCTGAGTCCCATGGCTTTCTCCTGCTCCGTTCTTTTGTTATCAGCATGATACTGACAAGTTCTCCATCAATCGAGATAAAACCAAGCTGAATTTTGTGTCGGGGTAAATGCATAGAAATAGATTAGCAGACAGCTGGTCTATTCACAGCACAGCTCTGCGTTATTCTTTATTTTTCTGCCTGTGGATAGAGGGTGTGTGCCTTTCCTCCAATCAGCTGTCTCACAGTGTATGGCCAAACTTCCCTCCCACAGGTGCATCAGGAAGATAAATTTATAACAGGATGTGCAATTTCTAAACAGTGTACAAAGCTGAAGACAGAAGATATACAAGTAAAACGTATGTAAGAGGATTTCTTTCATCTCTGTGTATCATCTGAGGCTGTTCACTTCACTGGGTATATGTAAGGGTTTACATCCACTTTAAGGTTTTTCACTCTAATGAATTAAGGTGAAAAATCTTCTGTGCCGCAGCTCCCCCCAGCCCCCCCCTTTTCTTACTTGAGTCTGATTCGATCCAGCAACATGCATGTCAGCAGCAGCTCTCGCCACTGTCTCCCTCCTCATTGGGCTGATTGATAGCAGTGGAAGCTATTGCTATGACACGGGAGCGGGGGGTAGGGCTGAGTTGCCTGCTCTGTGTCAATAGTCACAGACAGGGCACCTCAGGAGCAAGCATGCATAGGTGTCCCCATGGAAAGCAGTTTTCTGTGGGGTACTTGTTAACCACCTAAGGACCGAAAGGTTTTACCCCCCTTAAAGTCCAGACCATTTTTTGCGATACGGCACTGCGTTACTTTAACTGACAATTGTGCGGTAATGCGATTCTGTACCCAATTAAAATCAATGCCCTTTTTTCCCACACATAGAGCTTTCTTTTGGTGGTATTTGATCACCTCTGCGGTTTTTTATTTTTTGCGCCATAAAATTCTGAGAAAAAAAAACAATATTTTTTACTTTCTGCTATAAAACATTCCCAATAAAAAAAAAATCTATTTTTTTCATCAATTTAGGCCAATATGTATTCTGCTACACATGTTTTTGGTAAAAGAAAAATCCCAATAAGTGTATATTGATTGGTTTGCGCAAAAGTTATAGCATCTAAAAACTAGGAGATTTATGTCATTTTTATTTAATTTTTTACTACTAATGGCAGCGATCTGCGATTTTTAGCGGGACTGCGACATTGCGGCGGACAGATCGGACACCTAACTGCCACTTTTGCCACTTTGTGGGGATCAGTGACATTACTACAGTAATCAGTGCTAAAAATATGCACTGTTACTGTACCAATGACACTGGCAGCGAAGGGGTTAACACCAGGGGCGATCAAATGGTTAGGTGTGCTCCTAGGGAGTGCTTTCTAACTGTGTGGGGTTTATACTCACTGGCTAAACATAGAGACCTATGTTCCTAAATAGGGGGGAACACAAGATCCCTTGTTTACATAGGCAGACCGCCGTTCTGTCTTTTTGGGGAGCAATCCACAGACATCAGGTTCGCTAAACCCGCTGATTGGCTCCCCCCTCTGGCCAGTCAGTGCATGTGCATGCCTCCAGCAGCGCGCGTCTGCCCCCGCTATCTGTTGCATGAAGCAACGTACAGGTACGTCATTTTGTGAACCAGAGCCGACCTGCAGCTATAAAACTACGGTGGTTGGTCGGCAAGTGGTTAAAGAGGAGGGGCCTGAAGCACCAGCGGGGGACCACAGAAGAAGAGGATCACGACTGCTTTGTAGGATTGCACAATTAAATGACGTGACACAGGGACAGGGGGTGGGGCCGAGTCATCCCCACTTTGTCAATAGATGCAGACAGTGCATCTCGGGAACGAGCAAGCACAGGTACCCCCATGGAAAGCACCTTTCTATGGGGGTAACCGTTGAAGAGGAGAGGCCTAGAGCACAAGCGGGGGACCACAGAAGAAAAGGATTGGGGTTGCTTTAGTCCCGGTTCACACTGAGGCGACCTGTGAGGCGACCTGGTCGCCTCACAGGTCGCCGTAGGTCGCCTCCCATAGGGAAGCTGCGGACCCGTTCTAATAGGAGCGACACAAGTCGCTCCAACTTAGAAAAAGGGTCCGGAGCTTCTTTGGGGCGACCAGGAGGCGACCGCCATAGAATTCAATGTTATGAAGTCCATGGCGGCCGCTCCGAGGTCGCGGCACGCTTCTAGTACCGCGACCTCGGAGGTCGCGGTGCGAAGTAGCGTCGCCCCTATGTGAACGGGGCCTGAAGGTAAGTATAGACATGTTTGTTATTTTAATTTAAAAACAAAAAACAAAGGTTTAATAACACTTTAACGTATGTGGAGCTCTTGGGCTCCATTCACACCTGAGCGTATAATTTTCAGGCATTTTTTATTTGGGCTTTTTACAGGCTTTTTTTGCAGGTGTTTGGAGGAAGGCATTGACATCTAACAAAGACGCTTGTAATCAGCCAAAAAAGAAGCTCATGTACTTTTTTGAGCTTCGGGCATTTTTCCTGTGGAGACTAAAAACTCAGATGGGAACAGGGGCCATTGAAATGAATGGGATTTTGCTTATTGGGCATTTTGAGACTTTAGAGATGAGCGTTTTACGAGCTCAAATACGCTCAGGTGTGAACCAGTCCTTATGGTAATTATTACCAATAATAATAATAACTCAGATGCACTTAAAAAAAAAAATGATATCTCATTCTCCCCTCGCCTCCCTTAACCACTTCACGACCGCCCGCCACAGTTATACTGCGGCAGGCAGCCGCTCCTGCGCAAACTGCCGTAGGTATACGACAGTCGCGCACAGGCAGCTAGGGGGGCGGGCAAGCGTGCGCCGCCGCCCGCACGCTCCTTCCCCTGCTTGTCAGTGGGGAAGACGATGCACGGGGCAGGCGGCTCCGATTGCCGCCTGACACCCGCGATCGCTTCCCGCGGAGAGAGAAGAACGGTCAGCTGTTGTAAACACAGCTGACCGTTCTTCTCCCTGGAATGATCACAGAGCGTCTGTGATCCTTCTATATAGGATCACAGGTCTCCATGATAATTTCACAAGCCACGCCCCCTACAGTTAGAATCACTCCCCTAGGCTCACATTTAACCCCTTGATCACCCACAATGTTAACCCCTTCCCTGCCAGTGTCATCATTATAGGATCACAGGTCTCCATGATCATTTCACAAGCCATGATCGTGGGCCACCCGTGATCGCTCCCCAAAAAGACAGAATGGAGGTCTGCCTATGTAAACAAGGGATCTTGTGTTCCCCCCTATTTAGGAGCATCGGTCTCTGTGTTTAGCCAGTGAGTATAAACCCCCCAACAGTTAGAAACACGCCCATAGGTACACATTTAACCCCTTGATCACACACACTGTTAACCCCTTCCCTGCCAGTGTCATTATTACAGTAACAGTATATTTTTAGCACTGATTACTGTAGTAATGTCACTGGTCCCCCCAAAAGTGTCAAAAATGTCAGTTACGGGTCCGATCTGTCTGCCGCAATGTAGCAGTCCCGCAAAAAATTGCAGTAAAAAAAAAAAAAATTACATAAATCTTTCCCGTAGTTAGTAGACGCGATAACTTTTGCGCAAACCAATCAAAATATGCGTATTTTTATCAAAAATATGTAGCAGAAAACAAATTAGTCTAACATGTTAAAAAATTTAGATTTTTAGATTTTTTGGGGGGGAATGTTATGTAGCAGAATGTGGAAAATATTGTTAATTTTTTTTTATTTTTTTTCAGAATTGTTGCTCTTTTTTTGTTTATAGCGCAAAAAATAAAAATCGCACAAGTGATCAAATACCACCAAAAGAAAGCTCTATTTGTGGGGAAAAAAGACATCAATTTTATTTAGGTACAGCGTCGCACAACTGTGCAATTGTCCGTTAAAGTAACACAGTGCCGAATCGCAAAATATGGCCTGGTCATTAAGGGGGCAAATCCTTTCCGGTCTAGAAGTGGTTAATAAAAATAGAAGCACAGACATCAGACCTTAGCCCCCATTCACACTGGTCGCCTGACAGGTTGCCGTAGGTGGCCTTGCATTGAGAAGCTATGGACCCGTTCTAATAGGAGCGACACAAGTCGCTCCGACTTAGAAAAAGGGTTCGGAGCTTCTTTGGGGCGACCCGGAGCGACCTGCATTGACTTCAATGTTATGAAGTCCGTGCCGGCTGCTCCGAGGTCGCGGTGCGAGCAGCGCGCCGCGACCTCGGAGGTCGCCCCAGGAAGTAGCGTCGCCACAATGTGAACGGGGCCTTACTGACTTGTTCTTCCCTGGGCTGTGCAATATTCAGCTCTTGATCTTAAGCAACCTCATAAGAAAACTCTTAATTTCTTTGTTTCGAAAGCTGTAAACGAGAGGACTCAAGAGTGGGGTCAGGACTGACTGGTGGATAGCTGATGCTAAGTCATACTCTGCAGAGTAGCTCTGTTGAAGCTGTATGTACATAAAGGCAACACTTCCATAGAAAACAAGCGACATAATTAGATGAGACGTGCAAGTGGAGAATGCCTTTTTCCGTTCCACCGATGTTCTCATCTTCATTATGATATACAATATATTTGAGTATATAAATACAATAAAAATGGAATTCAAAATGATTGTAAAGGAACTAACAGATAAATCCATTGCAACATGAAGATCACTACTGGAACAGGCAAGTGTCAACAATGGAGATGAATCACAGTAAATATGCTCAACTACATTGGGTCCGCAGTAAGGTAATCTGTACACCAGGATGATCATGGCTAATGGGCTCAGGAATCCAAGTACCCAACATGAACATATCAAAATCTTACAGGTCTTTAAGGTCATAATGGTGTGATATCGAAGAGCTTTGCAAATAGCTACATAGCGATCAAAGGCCATCACAGTCAGAAGGTAATTCTCCGTGACTAAAAATGCATCAAAAGCGTACATTTGCAAAAAACAACAATCAAAAGAGATGTATGCCTTTCCTTCAAAGAAAAGAGCCATCAGAGTTGGGTAGACTGTCGTGACAATACAAATTTCAACCAATGACAGGGTACAGATAAAAAGGTACATAGGTGTATGAAGGTGAGGCTCAAAAATAATCACAAGCACTACAACTGCATTTCCAAAAGTGATAAAAATATAGAGAAAAATAAACAGAAAGGAAATGAAAGTGTTATTGTACTTGTCATTAATTTCTGTGAAACCTACTATAATGAATTCAATGACAGAGTGATTAGTAAATGTTGTTTTGGCAATCATTATTGCAAAAATGATACGTTTAGCTATAAATAATATCCAAATAAAAATGTTAAATGTTTTGGAAACTCTGTCAAATGTAGACTAAGGACACTTACAAATGCACCATTAGATCAAAATGTTTGAAGTACGTCGTTCTTGACAAATAAAACAAAGAAGGCAGCGATTTGGCATTGAAAGGATTCCACAGGGCTAGGAAAAAGACAAATATATAATTATTTGTAGTTTTGGAAATTCTACAAGCATTTCAAAAATGGCACCAAATAAAGCAAACAATAGGGTTAAAGAGGAAGTTTCCTCCTTATCCCACGCTTCCACCTTCGAAAATGTGGTGCGTACGCAGCTGTGTCCTTGGGTTTGGAGACCTGTGGCACATCTGTGCATGAGTGGGGTTTCCTGAGCATTCACACACACACTTGTATATGGGGCATTGATCCCTGAGGCATCTGCCTACAGATATGATGAAGAACTCTTCTGGATCCCAAGGATCTGCACGGCATCGGCACATGTGCAGAATCTCACAGGGTGCATGCACTCGTCAGCAAAACTGTCTTCTGGGATGTAAATCCCAGGAGGAAGTGGGGAAAGGGGGTCTCTGCCAAGGAGGAAATGTTGAGGTATAGCACTTCAAAGAGCAGAACGCAGTTAAAAAATACTGTGATCTTCAATTGTGAGACTGGCAGGGGCGGAGCCGGAGGGACAAAAGAAAGTTTAATGGTTGAAAGTCAATGAATGGAGACTTTTCACTTAGGAATGTGACTGTTCATTTAGGAAAGTTTATGTTCACTTTGCAAAGTGAGGGCTCATGCAGAGATCCAACACAGACAGGTGAGATGATAGACCAAGTGCGAGTCGGATCCGTAATCCAAGCGAAAATCTAAACAAAAGATGGTGACTGCACTCAGGTATAGATGAACACATTGAAGCATTTTTTCTATCTTCACCACAGGTAACAAACATGACTAGCACATCACAGGACAGGTATATTGGTTGACGCGTTTCACAACACTATTGATCGCTTACTCATACCATACTATGGTATGGTTATGAGTAAGCGATCAATAGTGTCGTGAAACGCGTCAACCAATATACCTGTCCTGTGATGTGCTAGTCATGTTTGTTACCTGTGGTGAAGAATAAATGCTTCAATATTTTCATCTATACCTGAGAGCGGTCACCAGTGAGGGCTCATACACACAGAGCTTGGCTTAAAAACCTCTCTGTGTCTAGGCATTGATCAGTACCCAGTTTATATGAGACAAGTGGTATGCCATATTTTGATGGCTGCACGTAATACTAGTCTCAGGAATTGGGGCTCACAATACTCCCCAAACGTATCAGATGTTAAAATTACAGTAAACCGCAACCATGTATATGAACGACTGTTGGCAATTAATCAGTGGACCTGCACTAAATTTGACAAAATATGGGCTGTATGATCAGACAAACACGGTAATCAATCCTAAGTGTCCTTTTGGTGTTCTGTTGTATCTTGGGATGTGCCCGGGTGGGGGACTGCGCCTCCCCTCCCTTGACACAGTTTGCTCCCACGTGGGGTGTCGGGGGGGGGGGGGGCTGGGACTCTGCTCGTGTACACCCGACCCTTACCATTCATACTATTTTCTCTTGGCATTACAGCCGGTGAGGGCGATATGGTTCTAACTTTGTTCGTTCATGAGTTGGCTTTGGATATAGATTTAACTGCATAACTAATGTGATCACTCTTCTTGTTTTCACCATTATTTATTCTTTGCTTTGTTTTCGTACTTTGTTTTTGTCTTGTTATGTTTCGTAATGCAAAATACCTAATAAAGATTATTGAAATTAAAATAAAAACCTCTCTGTGTTAGCCAACATGTTATGTTGTTCATGCACACATAGGTGTTTACAGGTGTATAAGAAGAGGCAATTTTACGAAAATAGCTGAAAAAAAAAAAACATCACCAGCATGTTCAGATGAGGAGCTTTTGGGCAGAGAAACTAGCCTAAACGCTAGAAACGTTTATTCCAATGGCCAGTTATTCAATTAATATTCATATTATTCAATTAATATTCTGGCCAGTGGAATCCATAAATACATGAACACTTAATGTGCCTAAACATATGTGCAGTACACATTTTTTACGCTACTTTTTTTCTGCCAGAAGTATAAGGCGTTCAGAGGAGAAACTCAAATGCCCTGTGGGCATGAGGCCTAAATGTTGGTAGATATGGGGAACCTGTGTAAAGTAAAGCACATACTCTCGGCGTGCGCTTACCCCCTAGACTCCAGGGAGCGAGTGCCGTCGCAGCAAGTGTGAAAGGAGCCTAATGGGCAATAGTGTAGATGTTATAATATTGATGTAAAACACCAAATTATTTAATATTAAGTGAACAGAGCTCCCTCGTATTTAAAGCTAAATATGTCTTTAGTGCAAAACTATCTAAAGTGTGAATGTGCATATTATAACCAACAATAAATTACATATACTTCAATACTAAGAGGTTGATTTACTAAAGGCAAGTAGACTGTGCACTCTGCAAAGTTTCTCCAGAGTTAGTAAATGAGCAGAAGCTCTGCTGACTTCTCTGGGTTAGGGGTATACATATATACATATATATATATATATATATATATATATCAAAAACAACAATTTTTAAAAACTTTTTTTTGCCTGATTCATAGTCCCTAGGGCATGACCCGGAACCCTAGGCACTTTTTAGGGGCATTTATTGGGTTTTAGGGCTTCAAAATTGTGTTTTTTGATTTCAGAAGTTCTGGTCCCATTGATTTCAATGGGGTTCAGGAATCCGAACCAAACTTTTGGGAAATTCAGGTGTTCTGGTCGAACCGAACTTTTCAAAAGTTCGATCATCCCTATTTCTTAAGGCCTGTACACACTTGATGGAAATCGGACAAAATATCCTCTGATTTTTCTCTCTCTTGCTCAGCGTTCATTACCGTTTTTAGTTGACAGTGCATAAATGTTCACGAAATTTCTCGTCCGTTTTTTTTTTTTGGGACATTTGTTCCAAGACTTCCGGGTTGTCAGCAACTTCAGATCATGCGCTGTCTTTCGTATCCAATTTTTCACGGACGTACTGCATACACATTAAACGAAAATTGGTCATCTGGGGACGGACGATAAAAATTTTGGTGTTTGTTCCTCTGTTTTTTTTCGTTGAAAATGTCGGCATCGGCTGTTGAAAGTTGTGTACATACTAGCCGAAAATCGTACGATTTTACCTCGGACGGGAATTTTCGGCAGATTTTCTACTAGTGTGTACCCCACTTTACTCTGAGACTCCAGCTTTGGCATACAGGGACTGCAAGAAGCTGATGCCTGGTCAAATGTGGGTACTTACACTGCTTGCATAAAAAAAAAAAAAAAAGTAATGGCGTATTAATGATTATAGAGCTGCATCAATGTGTATATTTTATCTCTGCCTAAAATTCAGCATTAAAATAATTTCTGACCTAAATTCCCCGTAACATGTACTTTTTTTCTGCAGCAGGAAGAATATAAACGGTCTTGCTAAATGATTCCTTTTAATGTAATTTACAACTATAAAATTACAACTTGGTGGGTTGACCTAGCAATGTAACTGATATACTGTATATAGTTGGAGCCTGGTAGGTTGCGCCAGACCCTCATATTTTATATCTCTTAAATATAAGAGCATTACTGATAGTAGTGCAAAAGTGGGCTTAGCCTTTTCATAAACATACATACAGTAGGTCATTCAAATTTTACATGTTGGTAGAGTAACTTATCCTCTATAGCAGTGGTTCTCAACTCCTGTCCTCAGGACCCACTAACAGGCCAGGATAACTGAAATACATCACAGGTGATATACTTTGCTACTCATCGATTGCAGTATTCTAGTCTGCATCTCCCCAAGGTAATACTTAAAATATGGCATGTTAGTGAGTCCCGAGGACCAGAGTTGAGAACCACTGCTCTATAGTAACTCTTCTTCTTTGTCATTGCAGGTAAATAATGAATTCTAAGCAGAAGCAATGTCCTCACTGTTCTTGATGAAGCAGGAATGCAGGCTGTCTGACATCCACGGAATGCTACAGAATATTACACCATGGACACGATTCACCAATGACAAGACATTGCTCTTGTCAATGGTGCAATGGTGTCATCTCCATAGGAATTCTGTAGCCTACTGTGGATGTTGAATCAAATGGAGTCATGTTACTTCTGTTTGTAATCCGTTATTAACCTGCACTGACAAAGAAGAGTTACTATAAAGAGTTATACTACCAACAAGTAAAATTTGAATGACCTATTGAGGTTTTTTTAAAAAAAAGTTATGTCCCCTTTTTACAGCACTCATTTTTGAGCAGCAAGATCTCTTTACCATGTTGTCTAGTGTAGTTCCTGTTCATCTGGAAATTTAGGATGATTATTTGCATGTGTTAACTCCTTCAGTTGTATTTTCTTTAATATACAATAATTATAAAGACTAACAGGTAGAATAATTATATAAATAATTCCAACAGCCCAACAGTGACAACAACTTCTCTTCATTATAGTGGCAGATATGTGTACTTGGGAAGTCAGGTATACAGGAATGGTAAAGAGGAGTATATATCTTGTCAAAGCAGAAGGCCAAAGCTGAATTAAGTTGTGGACTGTTTCCCAAAATTAAAATATCAGTTTTAGCTGGAATGACCATTTACAGTATGTGTGTACTACCATAAGATAAATACTACTCCTGACAAATATAACATGACTTTAATCAGCATATGTGCAGTACATATTACTAATACATTAATCTTTATGTATTATTAATATTTATGAAGTACTTAACCTTACCTTGCTTTTAAATTCTGTAAAAAAAATATTTAGGTTTACTAAGGAAGTATCAGACAGGTAATGATTTAATTGCTGTCACGAGGTATAAAGCTCTGTGGTCCTCAGATCATGATCAATTGTGGCAGGCTTCCTCAAGACCTTCTATATGAAATAAATAGATCTATCCACTTGGGACCAAAGGATGAAAACAAGATAGATTAATTATAATCACTAGAGGTGTTACCAGGTGTCTTTCTCTACAAGAAATTGCAATTAGTATACTTTTGAGCACCTTGGTTTTTATGTCTTAAAATAATTACCTTATTTATTTTCTAAAATAAGCTGCCAAAGTGCTTTTAATAGGACCCTTAGGACATAACTGGTACATTGATTGTTCACAAATGGATAGTTAAATTAGGATCTATTTTTTTATTGGTAATGGCCACATTCTTTCTTTCAGTGCTACCTAAAATGTTAACTGGATACCAGGTCAAGGTATTTTTTTTAACATTAGATTTTTATTGAAAGCATGTATATTGAGTGAGCATACACAGATGCTTAAAAGCATACATACCAAGTGATGCATGGTAAATACAAGGAAGAGAAAAGAAACAATAGGATCAAGATTGTGTAACACAGCCATTTCAAATTTTTTAAATCATAACACAGTCCAATATATTGGTATGACTAAAATGCCACTAGGTCAAGTTTCACTTTTTTAACCTAACCCCACTCTATCCAGGGTTGCCAAACCTTCACGAATGTCAGCTATTTGTTCAGGCTATTGGCAAGGTCTTTTTCAGAAGAGAAATTGGTTCTGACCTGGGAACGGACTTTCGAAGGGTTAGGCGCTAAAAGGAATTTCCAGTGTCTGACAAGTACAGTTCTGGCACATGGATGAACCAGTGGAGGAAAATGTGGATATGCATAGAGGTGTGTAGAGATGGACGAACATCAGCCAGGGCGGTTCGCAAACATCATCCTCAAATTTTCTCAAAAGTCCGTGAACCGCAAGTTCGCATCGGGCCCCATTGACTTTAATGGGAGGCGAACTTTAAAAACCTTTAGGTCATATTTGCAGCCACAAAAAGATGTACTAGCACAATGGACAATGTCATAACAGAAGTATTGCAATTGGAAAAGTTGCCCTAAATTTTTTTCTTTTTTTTTTCACAAATCAGCCAGAACTTACAGCAGCCAGTAAATACATGTCTAATACATATAGGGTCCATTCACACATCTGTAAAATGGGTCCACATCTATTTCATAATTTGGCGGAACCTTTACAGACCCATTGTTTTTCATTTCCAGTCTGAAAAATTAGGCTTTCACAGGATAAAGAAGTAAGTGTCGGCCATTCCAGGCCCCAAAAATTAGCCCACATGCGTTTACCTGACAGTTAAGAATGTAGTATTCTGTGGCTGAAGGTACATTAGGCATTCACAGGTAAAATAAGTAAGTGTCAGCCATTCCAGGCCCCAAAAATTAGCCCACATGGGTTTACCTGACAGCTAAGAACGTAGTATTCTGTGGCTGAAGGTACATTAGGCATTCCCAGGATACAGAAGAGTAAGTGTCGGCCATTATTGGCCCCAAAAATTAGCCCACATGGATTTACCTGACAGCTAAGAACGTAGTATTCTGTGGCTGAAGGTACATTAGGCATTCACAGGTAACAGAAGTAAGTGTCGGGCATTCCAGGCCCCAAAAATTAGCCCACATGGGTTTACCTGACAGCTAAGAACGTAGTATTCTGTGGCTGAAGGTACATTAGGCATTCCCAGGATACAGAAGAGTAAGTGTCGGCCATTATTGGCCCCAAAAATTAGCCCACATGGGTTTACCTGACAGCTAAGAACGTAGTATTCTGTGGCTGAAGGTACATTAGGCATTCACAGGTAACAGAAGTAAGTGTCGGGCATTCCAGGCCCCAAAAATTAGCCCACATGGGTTTACCTGACAGCTAAGAACGTAGTATTCTGTGGCTGAAGGTACATTAGGCATTCACAGGTAACAGAAGTAAGTGTCGGGCATTACAGGCCTCAAAAATTAGCCCACATGGGTTTACCTGACAGCTAAGAACGTAATATTCTGTGGCTGAAGGTACATTAGGCATTCACAGGATACAGAAGAGTAAGTGTCGGCCAGTATTGGCCCCAAAAATTAGTCCACATAGGTTTACCTGACAGCTAAGAACGTAGTATTCTGTGGCTGAAGGTACATTAGGCATTCACAGTATACAGAAGTAAGTGTCGGCCTGTATAGGCCCCAAAATTTAGCCCACATGGGTTTACCTGTGGGGGGGGGATTTCATATAAAAAAATGTGAAAAATATTGTTATTTTTTCAAAATTGTCGCTCTTTTTTTGTTTATAGCGCAAAAAGTAAAAATCGCACAGGTGATCAAATACCACCAAAAGAAAGCTCTGTTTGTGGGAAAAAAATAACGTAAATTATTTTTGGGTATGGCGTTGCAAGACCGCGCAATTGTCAGTTAAAGTCGCACAGTGCCGAATCGCAAAAAGTGGCCTGGACGTAAGACAGCAAAATCCTCCGGTGGTAAAGTGGTTAAAAAAAAATTGTGCGGTTTACTACCGCTTTAACAAGCCCCTTTAACTTGCCAAAATCTGTGGTCATGGGACATCCTGGGTTCCGTGTCCTCTTCACTTCCTGCATCAGAATGGGGAAGTGGATCCTTCTTCTGGTGTCCATATGACTGCTTGGGTGACATAGACACTTTCTATTATTTGTGCAGTGGTTCAAAAGACTGCACGGCATGATGATATTACAACAGAAGAGTAAGTGTCGGCCAGTATTGGCCCCAAAAATTAGCCCACATGGGTTTACCTGACAGCTAAGAATGTTGTATTCTGTGGCTGGAGGTACATTAGGCATTCACAGTATACAGAACTAAGTGTCGGCCTGTATAGGCCCCAAAAATGAGCCCACATGGGTTTACCTGACAGATAAGAACGTAGTATTCTGTGGCTGAAGGTACATTAGGCATTCACAGGATACAGAACTAAGTTTCGGCCATAAAAGGACTGTACAGAGAGACTACAGTTCCCAGGATGCTCTTCTCTAGGCTCAGAAATGTGATGCAGAAAATTTGAGCCCATCATACAGAACCATGAAGAATTGGAGGATAAGTCTGCAATGTCAGATAATCATAGTCTGCTCCCAGTTACATGCAATTCTCTTGAATTCTGAAATATGTATTCTTTTTAAACAAAATTTCATATCATCTTGGTAGCCAAGATGGAAGGAAATTCTCCATCAGTTATTTCATTCTTCCTTTACTTTCATTACCAATCCTATATACTGTACATTCTATAACTCTACCTACAATTTTGTTGTGCATGACTTGTCTAATATGTATTGGTTTCTCAGGATATAGGGATGTGCCTTCAGATAAAGTAAAATATTTAAATATTGGAAAAGCCCTTTTTACTTAAGTGGAAGTAAACCAATTTTTTGCACTTGTACCTACAGGTAAGCCTATTATAAGGCTTACCTGTAGTTACAGTGACTATATCCTAAACCTGCATGGTTTAGGAAATATTCACACTGCATGCAGCCAGTGACATCACTGGTGCATGCGCTCTGAAGGGACATACCCATGCTGTCCCTTCAGAGCTCTGTGCCGCAGTCCGTGACACCCACATGCATGTGCCAGAGGACATCTGTCAGCGGTGACAGAGCACAGGGGCTTCGTTATAAGGTAAGTAATGATAGTAGATAATGTGCTAGTATGGGATGCATTCTACCACATTATGCCTTTACCTTGCAGGGTTTAACCACTTGCCAACCAGTCACGTTGACTGTACTGCGGCAAAGTGGTTGGTTATCGCATGGCGACGTAGACCTATGTCATCAGACATTCCCCCCTCTCGGCGGCGCGTGCGCGCTGCCGGAGGCTCGCTCCGGGTGTATTCAGTTACAGCGGGAGTCGGGCCAGGGGAGGAGCGGCGGTGATTACCGCCGCTCTTCCCCGATCGTCGGGGAATCGAGTCTGGAGATCCGCCTGCTTGTGTAAACAAAGCGGGCGGATTTCCTAAGTGACAGGCAGGGTCAGATTGCAGGGTTCAGCATAGCTGAACCTTCGATCTGTCCCTGTGTCACACAGTCCCCTCCCCCCACACACGTTAGTAAGCACCAGGCATACATGAACCCCTCCCTCTCCAAAAAAATTAACCCCTTCCCTGCCAGTGTCATTTTTACAGTAACAGTGCATATGTATAGCACTGATTACTGTAGTAATGTCACTGGTACCCCCTAAAGTGTCAAAAATGTCAGTCAAGGGTCCGATCTGTCTGCCGCAATGTCGCAGTCCCGCAAAAAAAATCGCAGATCGCCGCCATTACTCGTTAAAAAAAAAAAACACCAAAAATGACAGAAATCTTTCCCTTAGTTAGTAAACGCAATAACTTTTGCGCAAACCAATCAAAATACGCTTATTGCGATTTTTTTTTACCAAAAATATGTAGCAGAAAACAAATTGGCCTAAAATGATAAAAAAATTTTGATTTTTACATTTTTTGGGGGGGAATTTCATATAAAAAAATGTGAAAAATATTGTTATTTTTTCAAAATTGTCGCTCTTTTTTGTTTATAGCGCAAAAAGTAAAAATCGCACAGGTGATCAAAATACCACCAAAAGAAAGCTCTGTTTGTGGGAAAAAAAGATCGTAAATTATTTTTAGGTACGGCGTTGCAAGACCGCACAATTGTCAGTTAAAGTCGCACAGTGCCGAATCGCAAAAAGTGGCCCAGACGTAAGACAGCAAAATCCTCCGGTGGTAAAGTGGTTAAAAAAAAAAAATGGTGCGGTTTACTACCGCTTTAACAAGCCCCTTTTAACTTGCCAAAATCTGTGGTCATGGGACATGCTGTGTTCCGTGTCCTCTTCACTTCCTGCATCAGAGTGGGGAAGTGGATCCTTCTTCTGGTGTCCATATGACTGCTTGGGTGACATGGACACTTTCTATTAGTGGTGGGATCCTTTCATGGTTCAAAAGACTGCACGGCATGATGATATTACAACAAGGGGATGAGTTGTTTCTGAATAGTTTAAAGTGTATCTAAACCCTATCTAAGAACCCTCACCAGTAACATGCTTCGTGTTCTAGGCTATTCAACTTGGACTGCTGAAGTTTTCAGAAGAGAACTGGGCAGGGCTGATAAACTAGTCAAGATTTTCAGTGTTTCGCAGGTGCAGTACACAGAGTATTAAGAGCTCATACAATTTCAGCCTACTGTGTCCGTGCACACAAAGGTATTCACAGGCATTTAGAGGCAGGGACGTTTAGGGGCAGAAATCAGAATGCACAAAAATCACTTTCGAGAGAGGGACATTTGGACCCTTATCTAAATGCTAGGTATGTTTAGCACATGAGCGTTCATTAATTTCAATGGCAAGAAAAAATATCTATTTTGGCCAAACAAATAAATGGACAATAAAAAGGTGGCTGAATGCATCTAAACATTGGCTGCCAGGAAAAAAAGCATTCAGATGAGCATAGTGTGCATGAGGCCTAACAAGTCAAAAGGAAACCCATATGATAGGTTCAATGTTGGAGTTGAATGCACTTTGTCTTAAACAGACATTACCTTAACTTTTTGTTTTGTGCAAATATTGTATCCTTTACATAGACATGGAAAACTGCAATAAATGTTCTGATGATCAGTGGTCCAACAAGCAAAGGAATAAGTGCATCATGAAGACCATTGAATATGTGTCTTATGAAGACCCATTATTGAGCATTGGCCTAACCTCTGCTTCCTTTCAGTTTACACAGCTACTTTCTGCCTTTTTTTTGTAGCACCACAACAGTGTAATTGTTAGAACCAATAATCAGGAACTCAATTATGTCATTCTTATTTCCCTAATACAATGCTTTCTGTGTCCTTTATTAGTTCTTGGAAAACCCCAAAAAGTGACATGTTTTCTGAGACAAGTTGTATTTGCTGTTACGTTCACTGTTTCCATTTCACCCTATACAGTAAACCCCCCTCCATTGCGGGGGTTACGTTCCGGACCCAGCCGGGAAAAGTGAAATTCCGCGAAATAGAAAAACCCTATTAAAATGCATTGTAGGCATGTTTATTTTACTGTCACTGTACGTGTAAAAGCATTTTAAGGTCTTTAAACACACTTTTAAAACAATTGATTTTAAACACATAAAAGATACTAAGAGACAGAGCAAGAGCTATGGAAAACACAAAAATATTTAATTTTTAATGATTTATATAGTAAAATAACATTACAAAAAAAAACGCGAATTACCGGGACCGCAAAAACGGAACCGCGATGGAGCGGGGGATTACTGTAACAGATGTTGATCGGACAATTGTACACTGTGGTAGATGTTGATGGGGCACTGGTGGTACACTGTGACAGATGTTGATGGCACACTGGTACACTGCGAAAGATGTTGAAGGGGCACTAGTAGTACCATGTGACAGATGTTGATAGGACAATAGTACACTGTGCCATATGTTGATGGGGGCACTGGTACCCTGGCAGATGTTGATGGGGCACTGGTACACTGCAACAGATGCTGATGGGACAATGGTTCACTATGGCAGATGTTAATGTGGCACTGGTGCACTGTGACAGATTTGCATGGAGCACTGGTGGTACCCTGTAACAGATGTTAATTGGACAATGGTACACTGACAGATGTTGATGGGGCATTGGTTGTACACTGTGACAGATGTTGTTGGCGCACTGGAATACTGTGACAGATGTGCATGGGGGACTTGTGGTACCCTGTGACAGATGTTGATGGAAAACAACAAGAGAAGGGCGCACCGACCTTGTGCATTACCACTTAAAAGTTTATTAAAATCAAAGAAGGGTAGCGTACAATATACTCACAAACGTAGCATATGAACAAGCATATAGGAAATGGGCACCGCTCGCTTCCAGGACACTTCTCTACTGCTGGATAGTGTGATGGCGTCCTCAAAACCTGATGTGGCATACGCGTTTCGAGGGAGGACCCTCTTCCTCAGAGCCAAAAACGCCCTTGTGGGCGGTGCGCTACCGCTGTATTCATACACAGCGGGAGTCGGGCCAGGGGAGGAGAGGCAGTGATCACCGCCGCTCTTTCCCGATTGTCGGGGATGGAGTGAGGAAATCCGCCGACTTGTGTAAACAGAGCGGGCGGATCTCCTATGTGACAGGCAGGGACAGATTACAGGATTCAGCATAGCTGAACCTGCGATCTGTGACTGTATCACACAGTCCCCTCCCCCCACACACGTCAGTAAGCACCAGGCATACATTAACCCCTTGATCACCAATAAAGTTAACCCCTTCCCTGCCAGTGTCATTATTACAGTAACAGTGCATATTTATAGCACTGATTACTGTAGTAATGTCACTGGTACCCCAAAAGTGTCAAAAATGTCAGTTAGGGGTCCGATCTGTCCGCCGCAATGTCGCAGTCCCGCAAAAAAAATTGCAGATCACCGCTAGATCGCCGCCATTACTAGTTAAAATAAAAAACAATAAAAATTATTAAATTTCTCGTAGTTAGCTGCGATAACTTTTGCGCAAACCAATCAAAATACGCTTATTGCGATTTTTTTTACCAAACATATGTAGCAGAAAACAGATTGGCCTAAAATGTTAAAAAATTTTAATTTTTAAATTTTTTGGGGGGGGAATTTCATAAAAAAATGTGAAAAATATTGTTATTTTTTTCAAAATTGTCGCTCTTTATTTGTTTATAGCGCAAAAAGTAAAAATCGCACAGGTGATCAAATATCACCAAAAGAAAGCTCTGCTCTCTACTGCAGCTGCATGCTTACTCTAGCATCGGCTCCTGTCACACTGATACTGGGGGACCAACAGTACCTGCCAGCAGTACCAGCCAGCAGCACCCACCAATAGGGATGGCCTTGCGGTTCGCGGCAAATTTTGCTTGTTCGCTACCTGCCAAATTTGCGAACACATGGCATCGTTTGCAGCGGCCATATTCGTTTACATTGGGGAGAACTTTGACCCATGACACAGCCGTCTGGTGGAACAGGACAGCCATTTGAAACATTACAGCACATGGACAGTCCCCCTACCCTATAAATAGACCTGACCTGGCGGCCATTTTACATTCCGCTTTTTGCCAGTGTAGGGAGAGGTCTGCTGTGCTCATCAGGGAGAGATTGCTAGACACATATAGCGCTGTGAAGATCCACAAAAGTCCTTTTCAGGGCTGGTATTTCGGCATAGGCCTTCTACAGTCTCTTTTCAGGTTAGGGACAGGTATCCAGTGGATGCTTTAGGGGCAGTTAGAGATCGGCTGCAGTCACACAAATCGCTATGTTAATGTCCACAAAAGTGCTTTTCAGGGCTGGTATATCGGTATAGGTCCAGTCTCTCTTCAGTATAGGGACAGGTTATCCAGTCTGTGCTGTAGGGGCAGTTAGAGATTGTCATCTGCAGTGACACAAATCGCTCTTTTAATGTCCACAAAAGTCATTTAAAGTGCTCCAATGTTGTTATAGGGTATATTACAGTCTCTTTAGTATAGGGAGAGGTATCCAGTGGTTGCTGTAGGGGCAGTTAGAGATCGTCAGCAGTGACACAAATTGCTCTGTTAATGTCCACAAAAGTCATTTAAAGGGCTGCAAATTTTTTGGTATTGCTGTGCAGTGCACTAAAAAGGGGGTGGGGGAGGGGGGTAATCCACGGAATAATATACTTTGTAGAAAGCATATTATAGTGGATTTGTAGTATTATTGTGCACTGTGCAGCATTGTGACAGGTGTGGTGGTGAGACATAGCGTTTCTGCAGCAACACTACACACAGTGACAAGAGCACTTATAATGTATTATAACTGGTGTGATAGATCAATTGCCCCCCTGAATACCATATATTGAAGTGGGGTGTTATCTGAGTATACTTTTACATGTTTATTTGTGTCATGCAACAATATTGCCTCGTTTGCTGAGTGAAGTCTGGTACACACAGCGCCAAACTCACTGGCCAATTTTTTGAACTGGTGTGCTACACCAATGCTCCCCCCCAATGCCACATATTGAAGTGGGGTGTTATCTGAGTAAACTTTTACAAGTGTATTTGTGTCATGCAACAATATTGCCTCGTTTGCTGAGTGAAGTCTGGTACACACAGCGCCAAACTCACTGGCCAATTTTTTGAACTGGTGTGATACACCAATGGCCCCCCAATACCACATATTGAAGTGGGTGTTATCTGAGTAAACTTTTACAAGTGTATTTTTGTCATGCAACAATATTGCCTCGTTTGCTGAGTGAAGTCTGGTACACACAGCGCCAAACTCACTGGCCAATTTTTGGAACTGGTGTGATACACCAATGCCCCCCCCAATACCGCATGTTGAAGTGGGGTGTTATTTAACAGTATAATTTTCTAAGATCGTATTTTAGTCCTGCAAAAATTTGACCTCTTGCTGTGTAAACAGTGCTACACACAGTGACAACAGTTACTGGCCAATTATTTGTAGAACTGGTGTGATAAACCTGTGGCCCCCCAATACCACAGATTGAAGTGAGGTGTTATTTAACAGTATACTTTTCTAAGATTGTATTTTAGTCCTGCAAAAATTTGGCCTCTTTTGCTGTGTTAACTGTGCTACACACAGTGACAACAGTTACTGGGCAATTATTTGTAGAACTGGCCGACTGACGGACCAGCAGATAGGGAGGAGAGGCAGGCAGAAGTCTGCATTGCACAAGAGGTACAAAGCAGACTGCAAATGTATCAGGAGTGAGCCATCAACCATGTACAGTCACATCTGGCACTCCCAGGACGCCGGCACATGGCTCCGCAGTGTGGGCTTTTTTAATGTGTCCGTTGCTGACACCAGTGTTGCCATCTGCAGCCTTTGCAGTCAACGCATAAGTCGCAGTAAGCCCAACACTCACCTAGGGACAACCGCCTTAAGAAGGCACCTGAAATCTGCTATCACCAAGCCCAGAGGGAGCAACACCGTCAGAACCCACAAAGCCACACTCCATGCTCTCACCATCCAGCCTCTTCTCCTTCTCGTGTCTCCTCACAGTTGTCCAACACTCCACCTTCCATGATGCCACCGTCACGTTGTTCTGGAAAAAGGCAGGCTTCTGTGGCTCAAATGTTGGAGCGTAAAAAAAAGTGTCCGACAGGTGTCCGACTACATCAGGTTAACGGCCGATGTGGACGCTCTGAGGAGTGATGAACCCCTGGACTACTGGGTGGGCAGGCTTGACCTCTGGCCAGAGCTTGCACAATTTGCAATGGAACTGTTGGCTTGCCCCCTGTCCAGTGTCCTGTCCGAAAGGACATTCAGTGCAGCAGGGGGGATCATGACTGATAAGCGCACTCGCCTAGCTTATGACAGTGTTGACTACCTCATATTTATAAAAATGAATGAGGATCTCTGAGGAATTCAACACATGTGACCACCAGTAGACCATGTTTCATTCAATTCCTCATCACAGGCCACAAATATCTGCCAGACCTCCATCAACCCACAACAATTCCTGATCCTTGTATTCGCTAAATACAGTGGCATAAAAGGCATTTCATGTCCATTGAATGGCTAATTTTTGGGGCCTATACAGGCCGACACTTACTGTTCTGTGTACTGTGAATGCCTACTGTACCTCTAGCCATCATATACTACGTTCTTTGCTGTCAGTTTAGCCCATGTGAGCTAATTTTTGCCGCCTATACAGGCCGCCACTTACTTCTGTATACTGTGAACACCTACTGTACCTCTAGCCATCAAAAACAAAGTTCTTTGCTGTCAGTTCAACCCATATGAGCTAATTTTTGCTGCCTATACAGGTCCCACTTACTTCTGTATACTGTGAATGCCTAATATACCTCTAGCCATCAAAAACAAAGTTCTTTGCTGTCAGTTCAACCCATGTGAGCACATTTTTGCAGCCTATACAGGCCACCACTTACTTCTGTATACTGTGAACGCCTACTGTACCTCTAGCCATCAAAAACAAAGTTCTTTGCTGTCAGTTCAAACCATGTGAGCTAATTTTTGCTGCCTATACAGGCTGCCACTTACTTCTGTATACTGTGAACGCCTAATATACCTCTAGCCATCAAAAACAAATTTCTTTGCTGTCAGTTCAACCCATGTAAGCTAATTTTTGGAGCCTATACAGGCCGCAACTTACTTATGTATCCTGTGAATGCCTACTGTACCTGTAGCCATCAAAAACGAAGTTCTTTGCTGTCAGTTAAAACCATGTGAGCTAATTTTTTCCGCCTATACAGGCCGCCACTTACTTTTGTATCCTGTGAATGCCTACTGTACCTCTAGCCATCAAAAACGAAGTTCTTTGCTGTCAGTTCAACCCATGTGAGCTAATTTTTGCAGCCTATACAGGTCGACACTTACTGTTCTGTGTACTGTCAAAGCCTACTGTACCTCTAGCCATCAAAAATGAAGTTCTTTGCTGTCAGCTCAACCCATGTGAGCTAATTTTTGCCGCCTATACAGGCCGCCACTTACTTCTGTATACTGTGAACGCCTACTGTACCTCTAGCCATCAAAAACAAAGTTCTTTGCTGTCAGTTCAACCCATGTGAGCTAATTTTTGGAGCCTATACAGGCAGCCACTTACTTCTGTATACTGTGTGAATACCTACTGTACCTCTAGCCATCATATACTACGTTCTTTGCTGTCAGTTCAACCCATGTGAGCTAATTTTTGCAGCCTATACAGGCCGACACTTACTTCTGTATACTGTGTGAATGCCCAATGTACCTTTAGCCATCATATACTAAGTTCTTTGCTGTCAGTTCAACCCATGTGAGCTAATTTTTGCAGCCTATACAGGTCGCCACTTACTTGTGTATACTGTGAATGCCTACTGTACCTCTAGCCATCATATACTACGTTCTTTGCTGTCAGTTCAACCCATGTGAGCTAATTTTTGCAGCCTATACAGGCCGACACTTACTGTTCTGTGTACTGTCAATGCCTAATGTACCTCTAGCCATCATATACTACGTTCTTTGCTGTTAGTTCAAACCATGTGAGCTAATTTTTGGAGCCTATACAGGCTGACACTTACTTATGTATCCTGTGAACGCCTACTGTACCTGTAGCCATCAAAACAAAGTTCTTTGCTGTCAGTTGAAGCCATGTGAGCAAATTTTTTGTGCCTATACAAGCCAACACTTATTTCCAAAAGCAAGTGAGGTAATTGGCGCTGACTAAAAATGTATGAAAAATAGGGTAAACCCAATAAGCCTAATAACTAGTGTGAAAAGCATATCTCAGATAAAAATAGATATAAATGTGAAACGGTAATTCAATACATGAAGAATCTCTCAGATATAAATATAAATATAAAGTGCAAAATAGTAAATCAATACAGTCACAGATCAATATATATGCACATGTGATTTATAAAACATATATAGTGCAAGATAGTGCAGGAAAGTGCGCATACCCCAAAAAATTATATATATATATTAACGGTCTATATAAGAAAAGTGAGATTAGCCAGTGGGGAATCTGGCCAGTCAATCAACAAAAAATAGATGTTGAATTTTATCTGTGAAAGGAATATCTGTGCAACAATACCATAGAAAAATTGATAAATGAATAAGTGCAATAAATGCAAAATAAAGTGCAGTATAATCAGAGATAATGTATAATAATAGTGGGTAGTGCTAAAGTGCTGATTAGTGCAAGTAACTCAATTTTAAAAGTGTTAATTTACAAAAACTCATATCAAAAATACATAAAAGATTTAATCTGTGGTTATGCTCAAAAAAACGAATAATTCAATCTTTCAAATCAATTGGTAAAGAGTTCTTAAAAGTTCAATATAGGGTTTTGTAGTGCTCCAGTAGTATAAGTGCCGGGTGTGGGGACAGTGCACCCCTCTTGTTCCCAATTTGTCCCGCACTCACCAGATAATCACACCCCTACAGGGGTATCCAGCATATAGGACTGTGATTATCTGGTGAGTGCGGGACATATTGGGAACAAGAGGGGTGCACTGTCCCCACAACTGGCACTTATACTACTGGAGCACTACAAAACACCCACCCACGGAGTAGAATATTGCCACAGCTCACCCTATATTGAACTTTTAAGGACTCTTTACCAATTGATTTGAACGATTGAATTATTCGTTTTTTTGAGCATAACCACAGATTAATTCTTTTATGTATTTTTGATTTGAGTTTTTGTAAATTAACACTTTTAAAATTTAGTTACTTGCACTAATCAGCACTTTAGCACTACCCAGTATTATTATACATTATCTCTGATTATACTGCACTTTATTTCGCATTTTTTGCACTTATTCATTTATCAATTTTTCTATGATATTGTTGCACAGATATTCCTTTCACAGATAAAATTCAACATCTGTTTTTTGTTGATTGACTGGCCAGATTCCCCACTGGCTAATCTCACTTTTCTTATATAGACCGTTAATATATATATAATTTTTTGGGGTATGCGCACTTTTCTGCACTATCTTGCACTATATATGTTTTATAAATCACATGTGCATATATATTGATCGGATCGGCCCGTGGGACGGCTAAATTTTACTGATCTCCAATCCAGCTATTTTGTCCGGATCGGGGCTGATTTCCGATCCCAATATCGGATCGGTGCATCCCTATATTAGACAATGTATTTACCAGCTGCTGTCAGTTCTGGCTGATTTATGAAAAAAAAATATATATTTTTTGCTGTAAAAAAAAAAAAAAAATTAGGGCAACTTTTTCAATTGCAATACTTCTGTTATGACATTGTCCATGTGCTTGGACTATTTGTGCACAGCTAGTACGTCTTTTGTGGCTGCAAATATGACCTAAAGGTTTTTAAAGTTCGCCTCACATTAAAGTCACTGGGGCCCGCCGCTAACTCGCGGTTCGCGGACTTTTGAGAAAATTTGCGGCTGGCGTTCGCAGTACCAGCCAGCAGTACCCACCAACAGTTCCAGCCTGCAGTACCCACCAGCAGTACCAGCCAGCAATACCCATCAGCAGTACCAGCCCTTGAGGACAGCCAGCAGCAGCCACCAGCCATATTCACCTAGGGGACAGCAGCAGCCAGTGATACCTGCAGGAATCCTGAGGAAGAATTTAAGATTGAGGTCAATTGAGGTGCAGGTAAACCACAGTGCTTTCATGTGAAATCAGCCTTAAACCCCTTTCACATGATCAGTTCTGCCTGTCTGTTTTTCAGGTGGACCTAATCGAATCCTCCATTCACCTCTATAAAGTGGCAGATGTAAATTGACCCGTGTCTGTTTACACCCGTCTATCATCCTATCCGATCCTATACAGGTCGACACTTACTGTTCTGTGTACTGTCAAAGCCTACTGTACCTCTAGCCATCAAAAATGAAGTTCTTTGCTGTCAGCTCAACCCATGTGAGCTAATTTTTGCCGCCTATACAGGCCGCCACTTACTTCTGTATACTGTGAACGCCTATTGTACCTCTAGCCATCAAAAACAAAGTTCTTTGCTGTCAGTTCAACCCATGTGAGCTAATTTTTGGAGCCTATACAGGCAGCCACTTACTTCTGTATACTGTGTGAATACCTACTGTACCTCTAGCCATCATATACTACGTTCTTTGCTGTCAGTTCAACCCATGTGAGCTAATTTTTGCAGCCTATACAGGTCGCCACTTACTTGTGTATACTGTGAATGCCTACTGTACCTCTAGCCATCATATACTACGTTCTTTGCTGTCAGTTCAACCCATGTGAGCTAATTTTTGCAGCCTATACAGGTCGCCACTTACTTGTGTATACTGTGAATGCCTACTGTACCTCTAGCCATCATATACTACGTTCTTTGCTGTCAGTTCAACCCATGTGAGCTAATTTTTGCAGCCTATACAGGCCGACACTTACTGTTCTGTGTACTGTCAATGCCTACTGTACCTCTAGCCATCATATACTACGTTCTTTGCTGTTAGTTCAAACCATGTGAGCTAATTTTTGGAGCCTATACAGGCTGACACTTACTTATGTATCCTGTGAACGCCTACTGTACCTGTAGCCATCAAAACAAAGTTCTTTGCTGTCAGTTGAAGCCATGTGAGCAAATTTTTTGTGCCTATACAAGCCAACACTTATTTCCAAAAGCAAGTGAGGTAATTGGCGCTGACTAAAAATGTATGAAAAATAGGGTAAACCCAATAAGCCTAATAACTAGTGTGAAAAGCATATCTCAGATAAAAATAGATATAAATGTGAAACGGTAATTCAATACATGAAGAATCTATCAGATATAAATATAAATATAAAGTGCAAAATAGTAAATCAATACAGTCACAGATCAATATATATGCACATGTGATTTATAAAACATATATAGTGCAAGATAGTGCAGGAAAGTGCGCATACCCCAAAAAATTATATATATATATATTAACGGTCTATATAAGAAAAGTGAGATTAGCCAGTGGGGAATCTGGCCAGTCAATTAACAAAAAATAAATGTTGAATTTTATCTGTGAAAGGAATATCTGTGCAACAATACCATAGAAAAATTGATAAATGAATAAGTGCAAAAAATGCAAAATAAAGTGCAGTATAATCAGAGATAATGTATAATAATAGTGGGTAGTGCTAAAGTGCTGATTAGTGCAAGTAACTCAATTTTAAAAGTGTTAATTTACAAAAACTCATATCAAAAATACATAAAAGATTTAATCTGTGGTTATGCTCAAAAAAACGAATAATTCAATCTTTCAAATCAATTGGTAAAGAGTTCTTAAAAGTTCAATATAGGGTTTTGTAGTGCTCCAGTAGTATAAGTGCCGGGTGTGGGGACAGTGCACCCCTCTTGTTCCCAATTTGTCCCGCACTCACCAGATAATCACACCCCTACAGGGGTATCCAGCATATAGGACTGTGATTATCTGGTGAGTGCGGGACATATTGGGAACAAGAGGGGTGCACTGTCCCCACAACTGGCACTTATACTACTGGAGCACTACAAAACACCCACCCACGGAGTAGAATATTGCCACAGCTCACCCTATATTGAACTTTTAAGGACTCTTTACCAATTGATTTGAACGATTGAATTATTCGTTTTTTTGAGCATAACCACAGATTAATTCTTTTATGTATTTTTGATTTGAGTTTTTGTAAATTAACACTTTTAAAATTTAGTTACTTGCACTAATCAGCACTTTAGCACTACCCACTATTATTATACATTATCTCTGATTATACTGCACTTTATTTCGCATTTTTTGCACTTATTCATTTATCAATTTTTCTATGATATTGTTGCACAGATATTCCTTTCACAGATAAAATTCAACATCTGTTTTTTGTTGATTGACTGGCCAGATTCCCCACTGGCTAATCTCACTTTTCTTATATAGACCGTTAATATATATATAATTTTTTGGGGTATGCGCACTTTTCTGCACTATCTTGCACTATATATGTTTTATAAATCACATGTGCATATATATTGATCGGATCGGCCCGTGGGACGGCTAAATTTTACTGATCTCCAATCCAGCTATTTTGTCCGGATCGTGGCTGATTTCCAATCCCAATATCGGATCGGTGCATCCCTATATTAGACAATGTATTTACCAGCTGCTGTCAGTTCTGGCTGATTTATGAAAAAAAAAAATATATTTTTTGCTGTAAAAAAAAAAAAAAATTAGGGCAACTTTTTCAATTGCAATACTTCTGCTATGACATTGTCCATGTGCTTGGACTATTTGTGCACAGCTAGTACGTCTTTTGTGGCTGCAAATATGACCTAAAGGTTTTTAAAGTTCGCCTCACATTAAAGTCACTGGGGCCCGCCGCTAACTCGCGGTTCGCGGACTTTTGAGAAAATTTGCGGCTGGCGTTCGCAGTACCAGCCAGCAGTACCCACCAACAGTTCCAGCCTGCAGTACCCACCAGCAGTACCAGCCAGCAATACCCATCAGCAGTACCAGCCCTTGAGGACAGCCAGCAGCAGCCACCAGCCATATTCACCTAGGGGACAGCAGCAGCCAGTGATACCTGCAGGAATCCTGAGGAAGAATTTAAGATTGAGGTCAATTGAGGTGCAGGTAAACCACAGTGCTTTCATGTGAAATCAGCCTTAAACCCCTTTCACATGATCAGTTCTGCCTGTCTGTTTTTCAGGTGGACCTAATCGAATCCTCCATTCACCTCTATAAAGTGGCAGATGTAAATTGACCCGTGTCTGTTTACAAACAGAAGGGGATCCAGATTAAAGTCTGGGTCCAGACACCATGTCTACTCTGCATATGCTGAGTGGATACGGACCTGTCATCTGCCCACTCCGCTCATTGTGGCCCGCGTCTGGTTAACAAATCTCTAAAGTTGCCCTCGATCCTCAAAATGTTGGGCAGCCCTGCTGTAGGGGCATGATTCCCGAATGGAGAGGTGTGCTGTAGCAGCCTTCCCCCTTAGTTTTGCCGCAGTGTGTGGCGGAGGGAAGAAGTCCCAGATGGAGAGATGTGCTGTACCGAAGCACATCAGGAGAACCGCAGGGAGATCATAAAGATGTCCTGTGAAGTTGATAAAAGTGTTGAGACCACTGCCACTGTCCTTAACACTTTCATCACTGTGGTCGGCAGCTCTCGCTATTCTTCCCTACCTCCTCCATGCTGAGAGCATGGCTTCATATTAGATTTTATTACTGCGTAAACTGGCACCAATACTTGGGGTTATTACTACGGAACCTGGCACCAATTCTAGGCTTTTTCTACTATGTAAACTGGCACTAATACTAGGGGCTATTACTGTGTAAACTGGCACCAATACTAGGGGTTATTACTGCATAAACTGGCACCAAAACCAGAGGTTATTACTGCGTAAATTGGCACCAATTCTAGGGGCTATTATTGCATAAACTGGCACCAATACTAGGGGCTCTTACTGCATAAACTGGTACCAATACTAGGGGTTATTGCTGCGTAAACTGGCACCAATACTAGGGGCTATTACTGCATAAACTGGCACCAATATGAGGGCTATTACTGCATAAACTGGCAACAATACTAGGGTTTATCGCTGCGTAAACTGTTTGCTGAAATTGCTTTAAACTCTAAAGAAAAGCTTTTGAGGGTTTTCCTCTTTCTCAGGTCTGAAGCAATACCCGAGGAAGAAAGGAAAACTCTGGAAAGCTTGTCTTTTTTTCATGATCTGCCGTATAGCCAATAGGAATACATAACATATTGCTCCTTTCCATATTAAATACTGTATTTATACTTGTTACCATCTATTATCATTCTTTCTATATTATATTTGTACCTGTCAAGGTAATTTGGATTATCAATCAATCAAGGAAGTCCCCTTTTTTCCCCCTGCCTTGCCAATTTCCCGGGGTTGCGATGCACGTTTGGCACACCCTCCCCTACCCCGTCTCTGATTCATCCGGGGTGAGGGTGGGGAGTAGCCACTTGTTGCATCTGCGCTATGTCAGTTGCCCCACTCGCGATCCTTTTGTATCGCGTTGTCGGGGCAACTTTGTCCATCTTTCTGACGCCTAGATGGGGCGGGTGTCTCGTCTCCGGCCGCGCCGGATATGAGATCATCTCTCCCCGTCCTACATTAGGGCGTCCACATGGCGTTGGCGGGTTCTGCCCTGGTCAGTGGGAATTGGAGTTGTGAGGGGCTAGGACGCCATCAGTACCTCACTCTGTCCCTCATAGCTGGCTGGTTCGGTTTTGTTGTCACTTGTGCAGCTCTTTTATTACTATACTTCACTTTTGGTAAGTTGCTTCACTTCATACCTATAACAATAATCTCTGCTATATTTCATCTTTTGGGTGTCTGGTACTCTCTTAACACTTCCTTACCTTTCTGAGGTTTTGTGCCCCACTTTCAATTCGGTTTCTTCCCTTTCACTCAATTATCACTTGTATTCACTTTGGGTTTTTTCTCATATATATATATATATATATTTTTTTTTCCATATGATGGCATGACCATATTCCTACTTAATTAAAATTATATTTTTTCATACTTATCAATTATACAATATTTATACCCATATAATTTTAATAAACAAAATCTCTTCCCTTTTTCTTCAGATCATCAGATCACAATGTGTGCTCACAATTTTGGATACTTTGGTGGGGTACCTATATGTCCCCTTTATGGGGTGACTTTGCCAACTCCCCCCATCTCCTCTCCCCTCTTTATGCCGGCTTGGGCCAATACCCGCCTCAGCCCCGGGTGAGACAGCTTTTGCTTGGGGTGGTCTTCCAGAATTATTGGGTCAGCACAGTAAGTAGCTGGATTCTACATTTATAAACTAGGAGCAATCTGTTATATTCCTTTATTTGAGATTATAGTATTTCAATATCAGTTTACTTTTACAGATCTATATATATTTTTAATTAGCTCCTGATGAGTGGACGTAGAGCCACGGAACGCGTAGAGCCTACAAGAAATGATGACATACCCCTTTGGAGATCAATTATATGTTGGTTATGTTATATAATACATTTATTATTATTGAAATTATTTATATGAATTTGTATATTCCATGTCAGGTCTTTGAACTGTGTATGTCTATCTGTATTTTATACTACTGTTAAATTATGAATTATTTAATAAATAATCATCTTTTGGTGATCTTTACAGTAATCTGATATTTAGTAATTGACTTACCTCATTTAAAGTCCCACAATTTTTGAACAATTTGTTCTTCCTTTTGCTTGTCTTTTAAGTGTTAGGTTAGTACAATAAAAAGATGTCATTGCATACTGCATTACTTTCGTATTTTGTAACCTTATTTATATATACTTATTTCGTTTTTTTCAGTGGAATGATTTAGTGGTGAAAATTATGTGTGCCCCCCCCCCCCTCAGTTTTGACAGTTTATTACTGCGTAAACTGGCACCAATACTTAGGGTTATTACTGCGTAACCTGGCACCAATGCTAGGCTTTTTCTACTACGTAAACTGGCACCAATACTAGGGGTTATTACTGCAGAAACTGGCACCAATACTAGGGGTTATAACTGCGTAAATTGGCACCAAAACTAGGGGTTATTATTGCGTAAATTGGCACCAATTCTAGGGGCTATTATTGCATAAACTGGCACCAATACTAGGGGCTATTACTGCATAAACTGGTACCAATACTAGGGGTTATTGCTGCGTAAACTGGCACCAATACTAGGGGATATTACTGCATAAACTGGCACCAATACTGGGGGCTATTACTGCATAAACTGGCACCAATACTAGGGGTTATTGCTGCATAAACTGGCACCAATACTAGGGGCTATTACTGCATAAACTGGCACCAATACTAGGGGCTATTATTGCATAAACTGGCACCAATACTAGGGGCTATTACTGCATAAACTGGTACCAATACCAGGGCCTATTACTGTGCAAACTGGCACCAATACTAGGGGCTATTACTGCATAAACTGGTACCAATACCAGGGACTATTACTCTGCAAACTGGCACCAATATTAGGGCTATTACTGCATAAACTGGTACTAATGCCAGGGACTATTACTGCATAAACTGGCACCAATACTAAACTGTTTGCTGAAATTGCTTTAAACTATAAAGAAAAGCTTTTGAGGGTTTTCCTCTTTCTCAGATCTGAAGCAATACCTGAGGAAGGAAAACTCTGGAAAGCTTGTCTTTTAAGTGTTAGATTAGTACAATAAAAAGGGTATCATTGCATACTGCATTACTCTTGCATTTTGTAACCTTATTTATATATACCTATTTCGTTTTTTTCAGTGGAATGATTTAGTGGTGAAAATTATGTGTGTGTGTCCAGTTTTGACTGTGGACCCTTATGTGCCCCTCCTATATATTGTTCCTAGAGTTGCCACTGCTATCAGAGTCCACCCTTATAAGAGGATACCCATCAGAGTCCACTCTCTTAATAATGTCCCCCTTACATCAGGGTCCTCCATCTTGTTGTGAGCCAGATGTAGCCTGCGGGTTGCAGTTTGGAAAATCCCTGTTCTAGATAAAAGATGAAGCAAAGAAACAAATGAACATTCTCCTTACAACATGAATGGTAATTGTGCTTTAATAAATTAAGGCCATTATTTCTTTATATAATGTAAATTAACATAGAGACTACTATTTTACAGTATTTACAATTCTTGTTATTATTTTAACCACTAATTTATGCAATACACAAATGTAATAAAATAAAAATTAATTAATTTAATTTTATCAAAACTGAAGTTTCCCTGTTGATTTTGTTGGATAAATTAACTTTATTATTGATTTCTTAATTTCTTTATTTCGAAAACTGTATATAATGGGATTAAAGAGTGGAGTTAAAATGTAGTAATTAATAGCCACTGCTTCTTCATATTCACTTGAAAACTCACCATGAAGCACAATATACATGAAAGACACACTCCCATAAAAAAACAGTGCAATTAGAAAGTGGGAAATACAGGTAGAAAATGCTCTTTTTCTTTCATTTGCCTGTCTTAACTTCATAATTGCGGCCATGATCTTAAGGTAGATCATGAGAATAAATGTAGAAGTC
Source organism: Pelophylax lessonae (assembly GCF_965119305.1). Classification (NCBI taxonomy): domain Eukaryota; kingdom Metazoa; phylum Chordata; class Amphibia; order Anura; family Ranidae; genus Pelophylax; species Pelophylax lessonae. Next base: position 46,938,253 of record NC_138780.1, on the reverse strand, counting down.
AAGACGATGACACCTAAGCCAACAGCAAGGTCAATACTATGACTTACTGTAACGTCTGCACAAGCTAAATCTAAAACTGGAGAAGAGTCGCAAAAGAGATTAAAAATTTCATGTGAGTCACAAAAAGGCAACTCAGAAACAAGAATGAGAAGTGGCAAAGGACAAAGAATGCCCAAAAGCCAGCAGCAACAAACTAATATAATGCAGACCTTTGGAGTCATGATGATATGGTATTGAAAAGGCTTGCAGATAGCTACATAGCGATCAAAAGCCATAGTATTGAGCATAAAGTTTTCAGCAATACCTACACAGTGAAGGAGATACATTTGCAAAAAACAGTTTCTAACAGAGATGTAAGTACTGCCAACAAATGCAATGGCCAAAATTCCCGGAAGACTAGTAGTTGCACAACATATTTCAAGTATGGACAACATGCATATTAGGATGTACATTGGTGCATGAAGATGTCTGTTTATTACGATTACAAAAGATATCAGAAAATTCCCAGTAATGATTAGGATAAATGTGATCATCAATGCAATGAAGAAAATGGTTCTGAAGTGACCAAGGTTAATCAATCCTATCATGACAAATTCAGTGACTGATTCATTCATCTTCTTTTTCCTTTAAAGTAAAGTAAAGTAATAACTGAATGCAAAGAAAAATATGAAGAATGCATAAAAACTTTCCTACAGTTCAGTCTCCATAAAATCTATGTACTTTAAATGTAAATGCATTTTTTTGTTATCAATAGGTAACAACATTTTTGAAACCTAACTCATTTTGTATACTGCTTTGGAAGGCCAAGAACTTAGGAAATAATATACATTTTTGACAAGTTTGCATTTGAGAACAAAGATGTTCTGTCCTGAGAGGCCTTTGGGGGTGAACAATGAAGATCTCAGAGAGGATTTTTTCCCTGTCTATAGATACAAAAGTGGTCAGGAAATGTCTTTGCATCTCCTGTGATCTCTGTCGGCTCCTGCAATACATTAAAGTTCTCGGTGAGCAAAAGCTGACTTGGTTCTATATCTCCTCATTACCGCAGCATATTGCTTAATCAAAGAATAATCCTATAATCAGGGCCGCTGTTAGAAATCATGGGGCCCCATACAGCCCACCTGATGGGGCCCCCCTCAACCAAACCCTTGACACCACCCATTGCCCCGCCCCCTGATCCCGACTCGAAACAAAATGCAGGTTTGTTGCCGTTTATATAAATGCTTGCGGAGCCAACGTGTGCGTTCGCAATTGCGCATAAGCATAAAGTAGTGGGGGCAGTTTAAATTTATTTAAAATTGTATTTCTATTAATTGTATTACAAAGAAAAAAATCGTACACTTTATCTTTACATTTTTTTTTCTTTTTTGCTATCACAAGGGATGAACAACATCTCTTGTGATAGCATGAGCCACGACAGGTACTCTTTATGGAGAGATCTGGGGTCTTTTAGACCCCATATCTGTCCAAAGCATCTGATCAAACCAAGATCAGTTTGATCAGATGCTTGTTCAAACTGGTAATGGCTACGAGACCGAAACTGGAAGTGATAAAATCCTTGTCGCTTCATGCCATACAGTGGGAGGAACGACATCCGCCCCTCTCACTGTGTCTAAGGAACTGGATGCTACTGTTTGCATCCTAAAGGTGGTAAAGGCAGGGATGCCACTGCCTGTACAAGTAATCCATTGGCTTCTTAGCCATTAGGATTACTTTTACTGTGTTCAGAATCACTGAGGCAAAAAAAAAAAATGATATCTTGTTCATTGCTGTAGTAATGACCAAGATATCACCCTTCCAATCCAGTGACATATTGGTATGTAGGGGATTGGTTTGGGGGGCAGTAAAAATGCAGCTCTGCTGCACATGTTTACTGCTCCCCCAACTGAATTGTAAAGTAGCATCTCACTGTGTCCTATGATCATCACACAGGCAGCACAATAAGCAGGGGCTCTATCATGGCTCAGTGTCACATGGCTGTTGGATGCTAACTTTGTTATGGCTGTGCTGTGTTACAATCTGTAAAACTCAGTACATCTAACAGCCATGAGTTGACAAAGTCAGCACCCAACAGCCATGTGACACAGAGACAGGATAGAGCCCCTGCTTTTTGTGCTGCTAATGATAACCTGCTGTGCTGTGGTATAATAGGACACAGTGAGGATTCTATCCTCTAATTCTCCACTCACTGTGTCCATTGCTGCTGCACTCTCCTTCTGCTGTTCGCTGACAGCCGCACAACTGCTTCATATCTCCTCAGGACAGAACCCGGGAGCCGAACGGAGAACAGTAGTATCACTCCGCCGGCCGGGACTATTTGAATAGTGGGGCGGCATGATGTACTTGCGCCCGAAAATAAAGAAATAGTCCCTCCACTGCGCTCACCTAGTGGGCCCCTTTGTAGACCTGATGGGGCCCAGGAAAATTATATAACACCACCCCATAGGCAAGTAGAAGTGGGAGAGTTTAGAAAGCTATTTTTTTTAAATATGCAGTAACGAACTTTAATGTGGCCGGGGCCGGGCCCCCACTGTGTAGCTGATGGCCGGGCCCGGTACAATAGGGCCGGTTGTACTGCCCTATCAGCGGCCCTGCCTATAATAATGCAACTTCAGGCAGATGCAATATGGATAAGGCTTATTTCCATTAAACCGTTACCATATGCCCTTTAAAGAATATGTAATTCCAACATTTCATATACCTGATATATGTCTGTTGTACCCATGTACTTGTATTAAAATGTATTCTGTTCTCTTTGTGCTTGCTTCCTTTGTGTGAAATCCCTGGTGATCCTGCTAGTCCCTCTGCTTTCCGAATTCACACTGACCATGCTTGGCATAGAAGCGCATCCATCCAAGCATGGTCAGTTTTCTGACTGTGCTGGAAGAACAGACTACCTGTCCTCCAATGATCAGACTTGTACTGGCACACCCTTCTTCACAGCCATTCACTGAGAATATCAGTGTACCTCTGTTTCTCTGCCCCCACCTCTCTGAGTCCCTTATGCTGCTAAGAACAAGGATTATGTGATCGTTTATAAAGAAAAAATATGTATTTTTTTATATCTATATACAAATGCTTTTCAGTTTATTTTTATTTTAAAATGAATGGGTTGTTTTACAAGGTAAAGGTTTACATTTGCTTTAATTTACCGACCCAGCCTACAAAGTAAAATGGTGCTCTTAAGATCATGCTATCAACTAAACCTTCCCTCCCTCTGGCCATCCTGTCAATAGGCATTGAAACCTATCCTACTAAGGCTAGATCTATAGTCATGCATATCCTTTTTGCAACACAGTTACTCATAATGCGCAAGTGGAGAAGATCTTTGATCCCCAACCTATCAGATGTAATAACACAAGTAAATGTAATTAACCACTTGCCGACCGGTCATGTTGACCGTACTGCGGCAAAGTGGCACGATTCCGTCCAGCGACGTAGACCTACGTTGCTGGACTCCTCCCCCTGTAGGCGGCGCTCGCGCACCGCCGGAGGCGTGCTCCCGCTGTTTTCATTCACAGCGGGAGTCGGGCCTGGGGAGGAGCGGCGGGGATCGCCGCTGCTCTTCCCCGATCGTTTGGAGATCCGCCCGCCTGTGTAAACAGAGCAGGCAGATCTCCTAAGTGACAGGGAGTGACAGATTGCAGTGTTCAGCTTAGCTGAACATGCGATCTGTCCCTGACTCACTCAGTCAGCTCCCCCCCCACATGTTAGTAAGCACCAGGCATACATTAACCCCTCCCTCTCCAATAAAATTAACCCCTTCACTGCCAGTGTCATTTTTACAGTAACAGTGCATATATATAGCACTGATAACCCCAAAAGTGTCAAAAATGTCAGTCAAGGGTCCGATCTGTCCGCCGCAATGTCGCAGTCCCGCAAAAAAAAAAAAACGCAGATCGCCGCCATTACTCGTTAAAAAAAAAACACCAAAAAGGACAGAAATCTTTCCCTTAGTTAGTAAACGCAATAACTTTTGCGCAAACCAATCAAAATACGCTTATTGTGATTTTTTTACCAAACATAGGTAGCAGAAAACAAATTGGCCAAAAATTAAAAAAAATTTTGATTTTTACATTTTTTGGGGGGGGGGGGGGAAATTTCATATAAAAAAAATGTTAAAAATATTGTTATTTTTTCAAAATAAACACTCTTTTTTTGTTTATAGCGCAAAAAGTAAAAATCGCACCGGTGATCAAATACCACCAAAAGAAAGCTCTGTTTGTGGGAAAAAAAAGGACATAAATTCTTTTTGGGTATGGTGTCGCACGACCGCGCAATTGTCAGTTAAAGTCGCACAGCGCCGAATCGCAAAAAGTGGCCTGGACGTAAGACAGCAAAATCCTCCGGTGGTAAAGTGGTTAAAGAGTATGCATGAGGCTTTGCTGTTCAAAATGGTTCTTACCAGAAATTCCTTGATCATTGGGTATTGTGGACTAATCTTTGTCCACGATCCTAGAGACTCACGCCTCTCCCCCAGCTTTTATACCTGTATGTATAACTACTCAGACACAATGTTACCAGTCCGCTGTGCTCTCCTAATGTTATTTGTTATCACAATGCTATCCTCTGTTTCTATATGTTACTGTATAATGTTCCTTGCACAGTTAACATTCATTCTTTGCATATTTTGTACTGTTCTCATAAATTTCAATAAAGACTAATTTGGAAAAAAAAAAAAAAAGATCATGCTATCAAATAAGAGGTTGCCAATCTTCAAGATAGAGTAGAATCTGGCCAGAGAGGGATGCACTTTGATGCAGTTGGATAGCTTGAATACATATCGCAATACTTGTGAACTAAGAATCCTCTTTTTTCAAGCAACAGTTTGTTGTGAATATGTAAAGATTAACATGTAGTTGCATCTCATTAGTATTTCATCTATGGTGTATATGGAGGCCATTTAGGACCTGAACACATAATTTTTATTTGTGATGCATAGAGCGGATCTGTAATCAAAGGGTAGGGATGTCTGAAGTTGATGGATTATTGTTTGATGGAGCAGTAAGTTAATAAGTTATGCTAACTTTGCTGTAACCTCCTTACATTTTGTGTATTTTAATGGACACACCTGGTTGTATGCATAAATTACTCTTGATAAATACTGTACATATACAGTATTACATGCATAACTAAAAGTTTTAATTTGAGTCACATGAGGAAGAGAAATGGAAGGAAGAGAAGATACATAATTGTGCAATATGAATAAGGCTTATTACCATTAAGCCATTCCATATGATTTTAACATGCGGCATATTAACAATTTAAGTGACTTATGACTGTTAAATTAAAATTATGAACTTTAACCACTTGCCGACTGCCGTCAGTATATTTACTGCGGCGGTCAGCCCCTCACAGGCAAAGCGATGTAGGTCTACGTCGCTCGCCTGTGAGCCTCTAGGGGGCGAGCTCACGCCGCTGGAGGCGCGCTCCCGCCCCCGCTCGTTTGCGGACCCCACCGCGCGTGTGACCGGCGGACCCGATGTCCGCCGGTCATTCGCGATCGTCGGGTGGAGAGGGAGAAAGGCAGGCGGCTAATGTAAACAAAGCCGCCTGTCATTCTCCCCTGTGTACGAACAGAGATCATACGGTCCTGCTATGTAGGATCATATTTCTCTGTTGTTACACAAACAGCCACATCCCTTCACAGTTAGAAACACGCCCCTAGGGACACATTTAACCCTTCCTTCTCCAATAAAGTTAACCCCTTCCCTGCGAGTGTCATTTTTACAGTAACATAGCATATTTTTAGCACTGATTACTATAGTAATGTCACTGGTACTCCCAAAAGTGTCAGAAATGTCAGTCAAGGATCTGATCTGTCCACGCAATGTCGCAGTCCCGCAAAAAAGATCGCAGATCGCCGCCATTACTCGTTAAAAAAAAAATCTTTCCCTTAGTTAGTAAACACAATAACTTTTGGGCAAACCAATCAAAATACGCTTATTGCAATTTTTTTTTTTACCAAGCATATCTAGCATAAAACAAATTGGCCTAAAATGTTAAAAAATTTAGATTTTTACATTTTTTTGAGGGGGAATTTCATATAAAAAAATTGAAAAATATTGTTATTTTTGCAAAATTGTCGCTCTTTTTTTGTTTATAGCGCATGATCAAAAAATCGCACAGGTAATCAAATACCACCAAAAGAAAGCTCTGTTTGTGGAAAAAAAGGACGTCAATTTAATTTGGGTACAGCGTCGCACGACCGCGCAATTGTCCGTTAAAGTCACGCAGTGCCGAATCGCAAAATAGGCCCTGGTCAGGAAGGGGGTAAAATCTTCCGGGGCTTAAGTGGTTAACAGCTGAGTTGAGAATTTAATAGGAGTAATACTATTTACAGTGCTATCTAAGAGCCACTTTTTGATATTGCACCCTACTCCAAAATAGACTGTACTATACCAAGTTGCTTTGGAATATACTTCTCAAATATTTTCAAATTAATCTAGCAATGTATACATTTTCTAATTGTTAATATAGCCATATAACAGAATATAGCAGCTTCAGTCATAGTCAGTAACAGTCATTCTGTATTATAAGGTAGATACCTGTTGGCTCTTTCCTCTAAATTGTTAATAATAATATTGCCATATTATATAACACTATGAATGATTACTGCTAGGCCATATTCATTTTAAAACACACTTCTGAAGCACACTTTTTTTTTTTTTTTTAATAACATTTACTACTTACAGATTTATGCTGAATAAGATGACCATAAAGTATTTGCGATTAGCAAACAGATGTAAATAGCTGGGTCAAGATTATTGTTCTTTGCATTAGGAATCCTAACAGCTATTTATTATTTTGATGCATATATATTTATTGGTCCCAGGAGATGAAAGAAGAATATATTAAAGCTCAAGGGAAGTCACCAGCTGTTAGGAAATCCAGTTTAATGAAGGAACCATTTCTAAATGGATGTATATTTTATTATTATTATTATTATTGGAAGAAAAAAAATGATTATCTAGGGAGAAATGAAATTAAATATTTTAAAATTAGTTGACTAAGTTTTCTAATGGGCCCTTTTGTTTTTATAACATTTACTGGGATATTTATGGGAATTCAATATAAAAGAATGGTCAATGTATAGTATTTTGATCATTTATTGCAGGAGACGTACCTGTACAATGTTTATCCAATGAGCTAGGCAGAAGTTGATCCTCATTGCAATTGGCCATTTCAGATGTGTTTGGGAATCATCTGGTCAGCTGTGTTTGAGTCTTCTTTTTTGGCTCATCATTTGGTGTTTTTTTTGTCTTGTCTTAGGTTTGCTACATTTTTCTGGTTGTCCCCCTAAGTCTCTTTGTTTCCCCCCATTATGTACTTTCACAGTCCAGATTCCCATCAGATTTCTACATTGCCTTTATGCTCTCAAGTGTGCTATGCAACTGAAAGAGTAGGGCTGAACAATAATATATATCAGTAGCCATAGGGGCATGTCCTATTGGTTCCATTTCTTTCTTTAAAAGCAACTTCTGCCACTCTTAGATTGACTGCTATAGAGTTTAGGATCTTTGACAACTCTATTTTGTTTCTTGATTTGACACTTGTTCTGACCAAGACATTTTTCCCCTGATCTAGTTTTTATGCCTGGATCTAGTTAGCCCTGACAATAATATTTGCCAATACTCTCAGCTATGTTTTTTTTTTTTTTCTCTCATCCATTGACCCTTTTTAATGATTTGCTGATCTGGAACACTGATTATGAGCATTCACACGGTGCATCTTAAAAAGTTTCTACAATAACCATATATAGGGTAAACTGTGGATATAGAGCCAAAGTTAACCACTTGCCGACTGCATACTGTATATATACGACGGCAGAGTGGCTCTCCCAGGCAAAACCACGTATGGATACGTCATTTGCCTGAAAGGAGCTAGGGGCGCTCCCACCCCCGACCGTCAGTGGGGACGCCAATGCGTGTGTCAGGCGGTTCCATTTGCCACCTGACACTCTTAATCGTTCCCTGCTGAGAGAGAAGGATGGCCGGCTATCGTAAACACAGTCGACCGTCCTTCTCCCTGAAATGATCACAGAGCTCATGTGATCCTTCTATATAGGATAGCATGTCTCTGTGATCATTTCACAAGTCCAACCCCCATACAGTTAGAATCACTCCCCTAGGGTCACATTTAACCCCTTGAACACCTATACTGTTAACCCCTTCCCTGCCAGTGTCATTATTACAGTAACAGTGCATATTTTTTAGCACTGATTACTGTAGTAATGTCGCTGGTACCTCCAAAAGTGTCAAAAATATCAGTCAGGGGTCCGATCTGTCCGCCGCAATGTCGCAGTCCCACAAAAAATCACAGATTCCCGCCATTACTAGTAAAAAAAAAAAGAATAAAAATGACATAAATCTTTCCCGTAGTTAGTAGACGCGATAACTTTTGCTTATTGTGATTTTTTTTACCAAAAATATGTAGCAGAAAACAAATTGGCCTAAAATGGTAAAAAATTTTGATTTTTACATTTTTATTTTTGAGAATGTCATATAGCAGAATGTGAAAAATATTGTTTTTTTGCTCAAAATTGTCGCTATTTTTTTTTTATAGCTCAAAAAATAAAAATCGCACAGGTGATCAAATGCCACCAAAAGAAAGTTCTATTTGTGGGAAAAAAAGGACGTCAATTTTATTTGGGTACAGCATCGCATGACTGCGCAATTGTCCTTTAAAGTAACGCAGTGCCGAATTGCAAAATAGGGCCTGTCATTAAGGGGGCAAATCCTACCGGTCTTAAAGTGGTTAAAGCTGCCAACTTCAAGAATGCTTTATCAATATGCTATGATATGATACAAAAATGCAATAGCCAATAAAAACTGATTAAAAAAAAAAAGAAAGCAGCTAGAAAAAAGAAGCAAAACGGCTATTATTCTTCAATAAATACATTAGATCTCCTCTCTGTAGAATTAAATTATTTGGGCTTTGTGCACACCCAGCAAGTAGAAAACCACAAAAAATACAAAGACACTTCTTATCTTCAAGAAAAAATAGTAGGTGTCGGCATTGTGAGGGGGAAAGTTGTGATATCTGGCTTGGAATAAATAACTGTAAGCATTACATTTACACCATTACTTTGAAGATATATTCTCTAAGAAGTTTGGTGTATAAGAAGTCTTTATTTATGAACAGTGTTTGAGTGAAGATGGTGCAAAGGATAGACAGTTACTGAGTTCGCTAGTCAAAGCACATAAAATTCTCGATTGCCAAAGTCACAAAGTCGCAATTCCTGGGAGAGTTGAATAGATCTCTGTAGCAAAACAAAAAAACAAAGAGCGCCACCCTGGGTGCAGCATTACTAATAAAACAAGTTTATTAAAAAGTAATCCACATTTAGCCAGTAAAGGAAGTGCTTGTCAGGCTCACTAGGGTCAGTGTGGCTACCATCTCATCCAGGTGTTGAAAGGTCAGAGGAATCCGGTACTCCATCTTGATGGAAACAACCACCGCTAACTGCAATGCTCCCGGGAGCCAGGAAGCCTCAAAGTGCCAGAGAATGCTGGACACAGACAGCCAGGAGTGGCGTTAGTGCTTGAGGGAGGACAGGGGCATGGCTAATGCATTTTGGAGCTACCTAGCTCCTTTCCCAAAGCCTGTCAGGTGTTGAGAAAAGACCTGGCATCTCTGAAATGCATTAGCCATGCCCCCGTCCTCCCTCAAGCGCTGACGTTACTCCCAACTGTTCGTGCCCAGTGTTCTCTGGCACTGTGTGACTTCCTGGCTCCTGGGAGCATCATGATTACCAGTGGTGGTTTACATACAGATGTAAAAGCAGAGTACCCGGGTCTCCTAAACCAAAAAACACCAGCTGGAGATGGCAGCCACGTTGACCCTGGCAGGTCTGACATGCGCTCCCTTTACCTGCCAAATGGGAGTTGTTTACTTTTTAGTAAACTTGTTTTATTAGTGGTGCTGCACCCAGAGTGGCACTCTGTGATTTTTTGCTTTATTTATGAGGCCTATGGCATTGGAATGGGTCAGTCAGTTTCTTCCAAGGATATTTTCCATTCCAAGGTACTAGAAAGTAATATAATAAAACAATTCACCCAGATCTGTAAGAGTTTTTAGTTCATTTCCCACTAGATCTTGTGCCAGTACTAAAAGAAGATGTTAAGCCAAGTACCCACAAGAAGCAAGAACTGTCTGACTTTAGGTGTGTGTGTGTGTGTGTGTGTGTGTACCACTGTCTATTCAACAGAAAGCAGTCTAACAACTGGCTTCTGTTGAAGGGTCCTGCTGGAAAACCAGCATTCATTTGCAAATGCCAATCAGTGTATTCTGACAGGTCCCCAAGAATACAATAGCTCAGTAGAAGGGATTCCTAATTCACACATCCTTGTGTTGATGCAGGGATCTGTACTTGCCTAATAGCATCCACATGGTGGGTTGTAGCCTGTTCCACTGACCCTGTCCGAACAGCTATAGACTGTATGTCAGACTTGGAGGTCTGTAATCACGGCCGAGAGAGTGGTTTTGATGTCGTCTGCGCCTGTCTGGAGATCGATTAAGCTGAGGGATTGTGTTGCAGAGGCAGACTGATTACTGTTCTCCCTCAGGGAGATGAGGAATTGTTCAGCTGGCATGGTGGATCTGTCCTGGAGTCCATATGGCCTTGCGGAACATCACGGCTATGTTGCATGTTGGTTGAGAGATCGGGTCTCGAGGGTTACGGTTATGCACTGCGGTCGCTTCCCCCCATAGTATACCTGCTCATTTGGTCCCAGAAAAGCTGATTATTAGCCCCAAGGTGCAGGAGAGCACAGATCAAGCGGCCATCTTAGACCAGAGCCAGACCCTACTAAACTGTGTAACAGATATCTTCATCTTTTTTTTCTGTAGCATCCATATATATAATTTTACTTTTCCGGATCTTTAATTTGATTACCAACACATGTAGTTTTTTACATATTTAGCTGTAAAACCCTTTTACATTGAATTATTTTGTCATTTAGTCAAATCAGAATTTGTTAATGAAAGACAAGCCAAGTAGATAAACAGCTGGTTTAATAGTACAGTACAGGCACAGATCAATAAAAATATGGTAAAAGGATATGGTTTGACTGATTCCCATTGTTGGGCAAAACCAACAAAAATATAAGCTTTCTGTCCTATATAATTGTTTTGTCTATTAAAATTAAAAGCAGCACCAAAAATTATAGGCAGTTGTAGATGGGTATTTAACAAGGAAGAAGCAGTTGGGGAGAAAGAACCAAGAATATGGGATAATAAAAGGGAAAGAAAATAAAGCGAAAGGGAGGGGAAGGAATAGGATAGGTAGGGTCAGTCATGAGATTACTGGAGTGGAGGCCTGGGCAAGATACGTTCCCATCCGATTTTTGAAGAAAATATGCTTTGAATTTGGGAGTATCTGTATAAACTTGCCAATCCATCCACATAGTATTTATTTCAAATGGTTTTTATTGAAGTTTTAAAACATCAAACAACAGAAAACAAGGATGCGGTCGCAGTCGCAAAGCAAATTATAGGATATGTAATAAGGAACAGGGTATCTACAACAGACAATATTGTTACAAGAACAAGAAAGGCGGTCAAAGCGTATAAACTTCCTACAATGTGCAACATGGCAAATTAAACAATCAACAGGGAATGGACAAGTATGGCGCCGCTAAGGCAGGGCAGATCATATCAACAGTAGGTGAAGGGGGGAAGCACCGGCTTAGGGGGAAGAGGTAGGTATGGGGGGTAATGTGGCCAGGGAGGGGGGATCCATGTTGGAAGCAGCAGGAGGGAGGCCCCCATCATGCCACTGCCACCAAGGGTCCCAAGTGGATGCAAAGGAGGCATAGGAGGAAGAACGCAACGCCAGTAGGCGTTCATATTGGCAATTCAGTTGGACCTGTGAAACCACCTCCGAAGGGTTGGGAGGCGAAGGGTTGCGCCAGTGTCAGGCTATAGCAAGTGAGGAGGCAAGCAAAATGTGGGAAACTAACATCCGGTGTGACAATGGGAAGACATCAATCCCCAGGAGTAGCAATGCAAGGGCTGGATCTGGACTTACACTCATATTCGTGATGTGAGCTATGATTGAAAATATTTTCTTCCAGAAGCTTGTAAGAGATTTGCAAGACCAAAACGTATGAAGGATGGTCCCTTGAAACCCACATTCCCTCCAGCATAGAGGAGACAATGAGGGGTAGAAGCGGGACAGTACCGTGGGGGTCCTATACCACCTATTTAAAATTTTCTGGAAGGTCTCCCAGTGGTTGATGCAATGTGAGGAGGTATAAGCCCGTTTAAGAGTCGAGGCCCATTGGTGAAGAGAGAATTCTTTGTTAAGGTCGGACTCCCAAGCCTTCATCAGGGGGGTTTTGGACAATTGGGTTTTATTATTAAGTAAGGAATAGAAGAGGGTGATGCCTTTAGTGTGAGGTTTAGGGTTCGATAGGTGGTGCCAAGCCTGAAAGTCCAAGTTAAGGGTTGGAGGGGGGTGTTTGAGGAGAAAGGACGAAATGCGGGTGTGAGAGTAGAGGGCCTTTTTTGGAATACCGTGCTTCGAAGACAAGGTCTCGAAGGGCATCAGAGCTGCACCCGAATAAAGCTGGTCAATCCATAGAGCGTTGGCCGATTGAAAGAGGGTCAGGGAGAGATGGGGGATTAGAGACTCCAATATTTTGAGGGGAAGTCTAATTTTTGTGCTGTTAACGTTAGTCAAGAAATGGGATAGAAGGCACCTCCACGCTAGGATAGAGGCCCGTGTGGGTGGAGATAGGTTTGTGAGAGTGAGTGGTTTCCAAGAGTCTACTAAGAGCAGAAGGGAGAGATCAGATGTGTAGGAGCAGGCGACTTCCAGGGAAACCCAGCAGGAGGCCCTGTGGTTATCGAACCAGCGAGGGAGTTGAGCCAAGATGGAGGCTAAATAGTAGTCTCCAATGTCGGGGAGACCCAGGCCCCCTGCGCGCCTGTGAAGTGTAAGGTTCTTGAGGGCACATCTGGCTTTCTTCCCTTGCCACAAAAAGCGTTTCATGCAAATAGACAATTTGTTTATTTGGAGGGAGGATAGGGGGATAGGGAGTGTTATAAAGAGTTATAAGATCTTAGGTAAAAGGAGCATTTTGAACATGGCAACCCTACCCACCCACGAAAGTTCATGTTTAGTCAGGGCTGCCAGGTCTTTAGCGAGTTGGAGGAGAAGATGGTCTAGGTTGAGGGAGGACATTTTAGAAATAGTGGGAGCCAGGGATATACCCAGGTAGGTTATAGATTGATCGGTCCAGGGGTAGGGAAGGGAGGAAGCGAGATGCGAATTAGCATGGGCGTTTACCCCCAGGTCAAGGATGACTAATTTTGAAAAATTCACCTTATAGAAGGAGATAGCACTAAAGTCTTGTAGGAGCTGATGAGCAAAGGGGAGGGAAACAGTGGGGTTTGAAAGGGAAAGGATGATGTTGTCCGTAAAGAGGTTGATGGTGTGGGATTGGTGGTTCAGCTTAAAGCCTGTGATGTGCGGATGGGACCTGACAGCTTCGGCTAAGGGTTCTATGGCAGGATTGAAGATGGACGGTGAGAGGGGACATCCCTGCCGCGTACCATTCATTATCTCAAACATTTTAAAGAGCATACCATTGGTCAGAGCCTTGGCAGAAGGACAAGAGTACAACGCTAGAAGGAAGGACAGAATCTGTCCCTGGAAGCCAAATTTGCGCAATGTTGCTGTAAGGTATCCCCAATGGATTCGGTCAAACGCCTTCTCTGCGTCTATGGAAAGAAGCAGAGAGGGCGTCTGACTAGATTTGGCATGGTGTATAAGGTTGATCATATGACGAGTGGCGTCCGAGGGCTGACGACCGAGCATAAAGCCAGACTGGTCCAGGCCTATGAGGGAAGGGAGCACCAGGAGGAGTCTGTTAGCTAACAGTTTGGCGTAAATTTTTACGTCCACATTCAGGAGTGATATGGGGCGGAAATTTGATGGGGTGTCCGGGGCTTGCCGGGTTTAGGGATGGTGACAGGAGCATGGGCTAGGAGCATTTCCTTGGGGAAGGAACCGCTAGAAGCTGCCGATTTGAAAACTGCAAGGAGATGAGGGGACAGAATGGGGAGGTATGTTTTGAAATATTCTGAGGACAAACCGTCAGAGCCCGGGGACTTGACGTTGGGCAAGGAACAAACTACCTTGGATATCTCCTCATCAGTGAAGGGGAGATTCAGAGATTCGAGTTGGGACCCTGAGAGGGAGGGGAGGTGAAGTTTGGAGAGGAAATCAGCAATGTTGGCTTCAGTGGGATGAGGTGTAGATGTACAGGAGGACAAGTTGTACAGGGATCCATAATAGTCCGAGAATGCATTAGCTATGGCCTGGGGGTTAGTCAGGGTATCACGGGTGTGGGGGTGGACCAGGGAGGAAATCTTCTATTTGGACCTACTCGCCTTGAGACGGTTGGCAAGGAGTTTGCCAGCCTTGTTATCGTTGGCATAGTAATCAAGTTTCAATTTGTGCATGTAGTTATCTTGTTGGGAGGACAGGAGTTCTCTAAGGGAGTGGCGGAGGGCGGCTATCTCGTCTGCTAGGGCTTGGGAGGGGGCAGTCATGTTCTGGACGTCTATGGTGCGGATATCAGCAAGGATTTTGTCTAATTTGCGGCGGAAGGACTTACGGATTTGGGCATTAAGTTTAAGGAGGATATCCCTGATAAAGGCTTTGTGGGCACACCAATGGTTAAACTCAGTGGTATCAGAGGAGGAGTTCAGCGAGAAATACTGCTGGAGCTGTTGAGATATAAGTTGTTTGGTGTTAGGGTCATGAAAGAGGGACGCGTTACACCTCCATACTCTCGCCGTGGCAAAGGAATTCCCTTCCTCCAGAAGGATGGATATCGGAGCGTGGTCAGACCACACAATATCATGTATAGAGGCTTCAGTGACTCTCTGCAGGAGAGCTTTGTCTACTAAAAAGAAATCTAGGTGAGAATAGGAGTTGTGACATGGGGAGTAGTAAGTATAAGATCTTTTGGTGGAGTGCAGACAACGCCAAGCATCGTATAGGTCCTCCGATCCCAGCAAAGCCACCAAAGAAGGGGCACCTCTGCCGTGAGTGGAGGACGTATCGAGACTCGGATTGACTGGCGCATTCAGATCACCACATACAATAAGGTTACCATATCTGGAATGTGACACTATTTTCAAAAGCTTGCGGAGAAATTTAACCTGTCTGGAATTAGGTGCATATGCGGACACAAGAGTAAGCGGTAGATTATTAATAATACACTTTAAAACTATATACCGACCTCCTGGATCAATAATGAAGTCCGTAAGGGAGAAGGTGACAGTATCTCATATAGCGATCAGCACACCTCTTTTCTTTTCACTGGCCGAGGCCTAGAAGACATGAGGGAAGGCCGGATGCGAACACCTTGGAGAAGCAGGAATGTTAAAATGGGTCTCCTGGGCTGCTTTCAGGTGTAAAGCCTCTTGCCATAAAGATCTTCTCTTGGCCGGGTGGTTGAGACCACGAGCATTAATAGACACAAACTTTACACCCATTGCATGTGGACAGGAGGAGAGTTAAAGTACCGTCGTTGGAGTGAGAAGTAAGGGAGATGAGGAGGCAGTAATTTGAAGAGCAGGAACGGGCTGCCCCTCGACGGTGCGATGAACATCAGGGAATGAAGCAAGAAGGAGAAGAGATGTACGAAGAGCGGTAGCCAGTAAGTAGGGACGTATGCCAGTCAGAAAAGAGTAGGAGAGCACAATGAGGAAGGTAAGATATTCAAAGGAACGCTTGACCATGAGAACACTTGAGACCCTGAGAAAAAACCAGGTCAAAAACAAAAACACAAAAACCACAAAAAAAAAAAGAAAAAAGCCAGAGGTAAAAAACTGACCTTGGGAGGGCAAAAGCAGTTGGCACTGCACGGTGATGGGGGTATCGGGTACAACCTGGAGTACCCGCCGTACACTCAGGGAACAAAAGGAGGTGATGTGGGGAAAAGGGCCTCCTTGGCCCCCTTGTTCTTCTTGGAGGACCGCTGGTAGGAGACTGTGTGCCACTCCTGGCGCAAGTAGTTAGGGGGCGGTGGGGCAACCAGGTTATGCCCATCTTGGCCCTCAGGCAAAATGTTCCAGGTTCTAAGAAGATGCAGTCCCTCTTCCATGGTGGTGATGACCTGTTTAAAACCGTCACTAGAAATTTCCAACTTAGCTGGGTATTTCCAACGGTAAATCAGCTTGTGGTTGCGTAAGGCCTTCGTGATGGAGGAGAGATTGCGGCGTCTCTGGAGGGTGTATTGAGAGAGGTCAGGCAGGACTTGCAGATTGGCAGCCTGGGGTGGAAGGTCTTTCCTCTAACGGAAGGCAGAGAGGAGGTCTTCTTTAACTTGAAAGAAATGAATGCGGAGCAACACATCTCGGGGGGTTTCTTTGGTTAGGAAAGAGGGTTTAGGAACCCTGTGGATCCTATCAATGATTAAATCAGCATTGGTGAGGGATGGAAGAACAGCCAGGAATAGATCTTTGGCAAAGTGGGGAAGTTGGTGTGGCTGGACTTCCTCTGGAATTCCACGGATCTTCAGGTTATTCCTGCGGGACCTGTCCTCTAAGTCTGCTATTTTGGCTTGCATGGAGGAGATAACCTCATGGTGTGAGGAGTGAGAGTCCACAAGAGAGTTGAATGAGGATGTAACCTCACTCATTTGTACTTCGACCTGATTAACCCTTTCTCCCAAATGAGCAATATCTGCTCTGCATTCTCTGAGGCAGGACTGAGTGTCCGCGTGTATAGAGGTTCTTAGGGTCCGCAGCATGTCCACCATCAGGGCTACCGACAGAGGCTGGTCAGATATAGGGAAATCCTGGAAGGGGTCTGGTGAGGTGGCTGCCAAAGTGTCCATATCAGCGGAGTAGGCCTCATGAGGGAGGGCCTCAAACCGCGGCCTAGATTTGGCCGGGCTTCTGGATGCCGGTGAGGAGGGCTCAGAGTGAGGGGAGGAAGAGGGAGACGAGGACTTGCCTGAGGGTGAAGATGTCGCTGGTCTAGGAGAGATCCCTCTTTGGATGGATTGGGATGCTGAGCCGGAGGACGGAGCCCTGCCGCGGCACCATCTTGGATCCTTCCACGCTGCATAGGAGGGAAGAAAGCTGACAATTTCTTCACCGGTGGGGGATCTACTCGGCATCTGCGCATCTCCAGGAGTGGCGGTGAGGATAGCGGAGCTAGTGCGGCTAGCGGCGGCTTTCCAGCGGGAGCGGGAGGTCTGATGTGAGCCGATGTGTCCCTGAGCGGAGCGGAGCTCTGAATCTATGCGGCCATGTTCGCCGGCGGTCGCCACGCCCCTATCCACATAGTATTTAAATGCTCAGTTTTGTTGTTATCTTGTGTTCCATCAGGTTAATTTCTTGTAGGACCTCAAACCATTCTGCTTTAATGGGGAATCACTTCTGATTCCCAGTGCTTCAGAATAATCTGACTTGCAGCTATCAGAAAAAAAATCTGACAATAGAATGTTTAATAGACTTCTGAGTACTAGTGATCATTTAATGCAACACTATCTGTGGAATATTATGATTAGATGTGGAGTAGCAATCATTATACTGTATATAGCAAAAATAGTATTGCAGAAATGTATAGTTCGTGGGCAACTCCACCATTTATGAATATTAGTACCCCTATGTTGAAGGCATCTCCAACCCCTATGTTGAAGGCATCTCCAACCAATATCAGACATTATAGCAAGTTTTATTGGAGTATGGTACTATTGTGTGAGCATTTTATAATTTTGTTCTTGTACTTTAGAGGATATAGAGATAGAATGTGTAAACGTGAATGATTTCAGGAAAGACAGGGCAGGGAGAGGGTAACAGGAGATGGAGAGAGCAGGTGGGAAGGGATCAGGGTCCAGGAACAGGATACAGGGTACAGGATCACAGGTCAGGGGCACATGGAGACAACACCAAGGCAGGAATGAAGAGCATGGACAGAGTTTAAATACACATCCTGCAACAAGCATCAGGTGGTGACTGATTACATGAGATGATCTTCTGGCTGTTGAGAGACACCTGCTAGTGGACAACGGAACTGCAGTCTATGGATCTGGGAGCCACGGTGCTGCCAGCAAGTCAGCCCTTTTCTGAAAGTAGCAGACTGAAAAGAGCTTAAAGCAGAGTTCCGGCCTCAGGGGTCAATTTGAGCTAAAAATACCCCCGGGACAGTCAGGGCTAGTACATTCCATAATGGATAGCCTCTGAACTGTCCCGGGTCGCACTTACCTGTAAGAAGAAATACTTACCTTGAAAAGTTCTTCTCCAGCACTGCCATCTCAGGTGTGGGCAGCTGAAGCCGCAGCGTCCCTCTTCGTGTCCTCTTCCGTGATGTTGGATGCACTGCACCGGCCCCGCTCGTCACTTCCGGTGCAGGCGTGGCATCCCTACACAGCTTTTGGGCATGCCCAGAAGCTGTTTAGCAGTGAATGCCGCGCCTGCACCGGAAGTGACGAGCGGGGCAAGTGCAGGCGCATTGATTCCTGGGAGCGATGACGTTCAGCTCCCAGGAATCATTGCAAACTGGAAGTGACGGTGCGGGCCGCGGCCGCAGAGGGAGGAAGTGGAAGGAAGGTGAGTATATTTTCTTCTATAAAAAGGTAAGTGACAAAAAAAAAACGCCACTATCCATTTCTTTTTCAGGTTGCCCTCAGCAAGCGGATGGCCCAAAATCGATTTTATTGATTTTGAGGCCGGAACTCCGCTTTAAGGGTCCCATGGTGAAGTAAGGGCTTCACTTGCCACCCATTGTTTATGGGAAATCTCACGGAACCAAACTAAAATGTATGATAATGAAGCTGTTGTTTGGTATAGAGCTAGATCGAGCAATCTGACCCCACCTTCTTCTTTATGATTAAGGGTTGAAGATCTGACTCTAGGGTGAGTCTAATGCCTAACAAATGTATTAGCAAAGTGTTGAAGCTTTTGGAAAAAAAACTTTGGGTATAAGAATGGGCACAATTTGGAATAACTATACAAACAAATAGCAACCACCACTGGTTGCCATTTGTTTGTATAATTGTTGAAATTGGTGTGGGGACCTGTTTACCTTTAGCTGCCATTGTGTCCTTGCTGGATGTCCTTTGGGTCCCTGTACCGTTAAGGAGGGGTGGCTTCCCTCCAGGCAAACCTTCCCTCAACCTATCCATTACCACAGATATATGTGCTCCAACTTGGGAGACCCTCAAAATGATTAGGTTAGGACTGCAGTACACTGGGATGGCTTGACACAGCTACTGCAGCTTACACGTATATTTATAAATGTGTGCAATCTAAACTCCTTGTTTTTAACATTAACTGTTAGACGGGGTCAATTAGGTTTTGCTTCAGGCTGACTGGTAAATGAGCTGGGAATTTTTGTTAATTTTTGACAGTTTAGAATAAGTATGGTAGTTTGGCAGAATATCCATTTTAATAACATTGGTCCTGCAAAACCATGATAATGGTAATAGGGACCAGCTGTGGTGGTCAGACTTGATAATATTAAGTAGGTGTAAATTATTTAAAGTAAGGAAAGATTAGTGTATTGGTACATCAAATACTTCAATGATAACTTTTCCCATTCAAAGGAAAAGGCACCTTGTATAGAAGTAACTAGAGAAGGGGAAAAAATACTGACATATGTATGATTACCTTAAAATTACAGAGGGCCCTGAATTTCTATTCTTGTAGAATAGCTGGAAGATTAGATTTTTTTAATTTTCTCTTTAATTAAAATGTCTCCAGTTTCTAATTTGTGTGGTTCTGTCTCATGGTATTTGAATATCATGTACCATTTTTGAAATGTCAGTATTTTTTCTCCAATGTCATTTAGTGCAATTGGTCAATTTTTACATACAGTATCTCACAAAAGTGTGTACACCCCTCACGTTTTTGTAAATATTTTGTTATATCTTTTCACGTGACAACACTGAAGAAATGACACTTTGCTACAATGTAAAGTAGTGAATGTACAGCTTGTATAACAGTGTAAATGTGCTGTTCCCTCAAAATAACTCAACACACAGCCATTAATGTCTAAACTGCTGGCATCAAAAGTGAGTACACCCCTAAGTTAAAATTTCCAAATTGGGCCCAAAGTGTGAATATTTTGTGTGGCCACCATTATTTTCCAGGACTGCCTTAACCCTCTTGGGCATAGAGTTCACCAGAGCTTCACAGGTTGCAACTGGAGTCCTTTTCCACTCCTCCATGATGACATCACAGAGCTGGTGGATGTTAGAGACCTTGTGCTCCTCCACCTTCCATTTGAGGATGTCCCACAGATGCTCAATAGGGTTTAGGTCTGGAGACATGCTTGGCCAGTCCATCACCTTTACCCTCAGCTTCTTTAGCAAGGCAGTGGTCATCTTGGAGGTGTGTTTGGGGTCATTATCATGTTGGAATACTGCCCTGCGGCCCAGTCTCCGAAGGGAGGGGATCATGCTTTGCTTCAGTATGTCACAGTACATGTGGGCATTCATGGTTCCCTAAGTCACAACAATAGACAATCACAGTCTGCTTAAACTAATAACACACAAGGAATGAAATGTTGCCATGTTTTTATTGAACACACTATGTAAACATTCACAGTGCAGGTGTTAAAAGTATGTGAACCCCTAGACTAATGACATTTCCAAGAGCTAATTGGAGTCCAATCAATGAGATGAGATTGGAGGTGTTGGTTACAGCTGCCCTGCCCTATAAAAAACACACACCAGTTCTGGGTTTGCTTTTCATAAGAAGCACTGCCAGATGTAAATGATGCCTCACACAAAAGAGCTCTCAGAAGACCTATGATTAAGAATTGTTGACTTGCATAAAGCTGCAAAGGGTTATAAAAGTATCTCCAAAAGGCTGTTAATCAGTCCACGGTAAGACAGTACACTGTCACTTTATTGATTTTATATAGCACTGTATATTTTTTACTATATTGATCCATCTTACTTCCGTTAGTGAGAAAGTCTCATATAGCTGCTGTATATTGTTCATTTGCACAGGTTTCGCTGAATTTGCACTTTTATTTGTGAAATACCACTGTGTCACTTTGTATTGATTGCGCTGATTATTTACTTTTACACACAGCTTGGGAGTTAGCCCACTTAAATTCCCCCATAGCAAGTGGCTTGCTACGGTAGGCACTCAGAAAGGGGGAAGAGCCCAGAGCACTGGTGGGGGACCCCAGAGTAGGAGGATTGTGGCTGCTTAGCAAACACATTGAACAGAGCAGGTAAGTATGACATGTTTGTAACAATCAATGTGTGGCAATGAATAATTTGGGACTGGGTGGCACATACAAGTAACTTACATAGTTACATAGTAATTGAGGTTGAATAAAGACAATAGTCCATCCAGTTCAACCTCTGTGGGTGTAGGTGGACGTATTCACTTCCCATACCCTTGTATGTCCAAGAGTGTTTTAAAAGAAGCCATACACCCCGCAGTTACTACCATTTGTGAAAGAGAGTTCCACAATCTTATTGCCCTTACTGTAAAAAAAACCCCTGTGTAGCCTGAGGTTAAATTGCTTCTCATCTAATCGCATTATATGGCCTTGTGGCCTTGTGTCCTCTTACACTCCTTGCGACTGAATTATTTTTTTTTTCTATTCTGAGATCACTGTTGAGGTATTCGTAAATCGCTATCATGTCCCTTCTGAGGCGTCTCTTCTCTAGGTAAGAATAAATCAAGCGCTTGTAAATGCTGCTCATATAATTTAGGCCCTCCAATCCCCTAATTAGCTTAGTTGCCCTTCTTTGGACTCTTTCCAGTTCCAGCACATCCTTTCTGAGGACTGGTTACCAGAACTGGACAGAATACTCCAGATGTGGCCAGAGTTTTATAAAGTGGTAGGATTATAGTTTTATCTCTGGAATATATCCCTTTCCTTATGCATGCTAATATTCTGCCGGCTTTGGCAGCTGCAGCTTGACATTGCATGCTATTGCTTAGTCTATCTTCTACTAAGACTCCCAGATCTTTCTCTATTCTTGATTCCCCCAGAGGTTCCCCCCCAACGCGTATTTTGCGTTAATGTTTTTAGTCCCCAAGTGCAATACCTTACACTTCTCCACATTAAACCTAATTTGCCACGTAGTTGCTCACTCCGTTATTTTGTTCAGGTCATTCTGTATGATTTCTTTATCATTATGTGAAGTTATTGACCTGCTTCATTTTGTGTTATCCGCAAAAAGTGTGGAATGCATTTTCTGTTTGTTTAGCTGTATAATACATTTTTATCATGTGTTTGAAAAGAATCCCCTCCTTTTTGCTCTTCTTAATTTTTAAGTCCCCGTTCACACTGGGGCGACCTGTCAGGCAACCTGGTCGCCTGACAGGTCGCCGTAGGTCGCTCGCCATAGAGAAGCTATGGACCCGTTCTAATAGGAGCGACACAAGTTGCTCCGACTTAGAAAAAGGGTCCGGAGCTTCTTTGGGGCGACCCGGAGCGACCTGCATAGACTTCAATGTTATGAGGTGTAGGAACATATGGTGTTCTGGTAAAATCTGGGACTGTGCCATGGTTGTGTTTTATTGCCCCCCCCCCCCCCCACACACACACACATGATACTCCTTATCCTGACATGTGGAATATTGAGGAGGGAAAGGGACATTTTTTTCACCTCCCTTTACATCTTTCCCTCTTTTTTTTTCCTTCTTTGGCTGTGTGACATAATATCATCTCTGTTTGATTGGATAAATTATGTATAACTATGTTTTCCCATGATACATTTTTATAAGTTATTTTTTGTTTATCTTTGTAGAACAAACTAACTTATTGTATGTGTAAATCCAGAGGAAGAAATCCTTTTCGTGAAACAAATCGATCCTAGACGCCGTAAATTAGTGAAATGCATACACATGAGATATTTTTATTTGTTTTCATTTTTGAGTAAAAAATGATTGATTTTATATACATGTGGGATTTCTCAGTGACACATATAAATTTCCGGTTGCCTGTCAAAGGTTGTGAAGGATGCTCGAATTGCATGATACATTAAAATGGTTTTAAACTCTCTAGGTATTTTACCCTAACATTAATGCATTCTATGCATTAGGGTAAAAAAAAAGCCTTCCACTGCCTGTTTCCCCCTTACCCAAACACTTACCTGGATCCTCTCTTAATCCAGCACTAAGCCTGGCTGCAGCTCTTTTCTCCCCTCTCCCTGCTCTCACAAGCTTTACTGATAGTAGCAGGCCATTGGCTCCTGCTGCTGTCAATCAAATCATAGGAGAAGGGAGCAGGGGTGTGGTTAAACAGTGCTTTGTGTGTCTATGAAGGCACACAGACTGGCTCAAGAGTGTTCCTGCATGTGTGCCTCTATAGAGTGGGGAATACCAGCTGAGGACCCCAGAAGAGAAGTTAAGGGGCCGCTCTGTGCAATACCTTTGCACAGAGCAGGTAAGCATAATTTCTTTAAAAATATTAAAGTTTACAATCACTTTGAGTTGTGTTCATACATTTGGTGATTGTGAGAAATATGGGAGGTGTCTTTACTGCTAATATGTTCTAATTTTATTTGGGATATTATATTTAAATCTTCACCTATGTTTTTTCACGATAAATTGTGTTGAGAATTATGTATAAACTTTTGAATTTTGAAAAACTAATATGTACTTATTATTTCTTGCCCTTGGGAGTAAGCACCAGTTAAAAAGTCACATATGCTTTTTCCTCTTGTTATTTGATATAATTTCAAGGGATTTGATGCCTGAATTATCCATCACCATACTAATTTACAATGAATTTTCCATATTGGAAGATTTCCCCTCAATTCCTGTTCTGGTGGCAACCTTTCTTCACTTTTAACCACTTTCCCACCGTATAATGTATATATACGGCGGCAGAGTGGCTCCTACAGGCAAAAGCACGTATCGGTGCGTTGCTCGCCTGGTGGCAGCTAGGGGGCGAGCGCATGCTACCAGCGGCACGCTCCCACCCCCCATCGTCAGCGGGGTAGCCAATGCGTGTGTTAGGTGGCTCCGATTTCCGCCTGACACCCGTGATCGCTCCCCGCATAGAGAGAAGAACGGTCGACCGTTGTAAACACAGCTGACCGTTCTTCTCCCTGGAATGATCACAGAGCTCATGTGATCCGTCTATATAGGATCACATGTCTCTATGGTCATCTCAGAAGCCACGCCCCCATACAGTTAGAATCACTCCCCTAGGCTCACATTTAAGCCCTTGAGCCCCTATACTGTTAACCCCTTCCCTGCCAGTGTCATTATTACAGTAACAGTGCATATTTTTAGCACTGTTTACTGTAGTAATGTCACTTGTACCCCCAGAAATGTCAGTTAGGGGTCTGATCTGTCCGCCGCAATGTCGCAGTCCCCCAAAAAATCGCAGATCGCCGCCATTACTATTAAAAAAACAATAAATATGACATAAATCGTTCCTGTAGTTAGTAGACGCGATAACTTTTGCGCGAACCAATCAAAATACGCTTCTTGTGATTTTTTTTTACCAAAAATAGCAGAAAACAAATTGGCCTAAAATGTTAAAAAAATTGATTTTTAATTTTTTTTATTTTGAGAATGTTATATAGCACAATGTGAAAAAATAGATATATATATTTTTTTTTCAAAATTGTCGCTATTTTTTTGTTTATAGCACAAAAAATAAAAATCACACAGGTGATCAAATACCACCAAAAGAAAGCTCTATGGGAAAAAAAGGACGCCAATTTTTTTTGGGTACAGCATCACAGGTCCGCGTAATTGTCTGTTAAAGTAACGCAGTGCCCAATTGCAAAATAGGGCCTGGTCATTAAGGGGGCAAATCCTTCCGGTCTTAAAGTGGTTAATTTCAGTGATAATGGTCACCAGGATAAAACCTGACAGGTGTTCTAATCCCTATTTCTATCTAAACCATGGGTGTCCAACCTTTTGGCTTCTCTGGGCCACATTGAGTGTAGAGAAATTTTCACTGCGCCCCCAATCCAGCACTAATTTAACACAACTAGTGGATGATCCCCTCCGATGCAGCCTCGGCCTACAGTTAGATGGAAGCCATGCCCCCAACTCAACTTCCTTACTCCCCAGCAAAAAAAATTATCAGGGGGCAGTGGGCCGCATCGCCTGCCATTCCGGCCCCCGGGCATGCCTAATCTAAACCTTGACATTCTTAAACCAGTCCAAACCTCTTACAATTGTGCCATTTTAAATTTTTGGCATTGCCCGTTGTCGTAAGCCCCGTGTTTTTTTTTTTTTAACAAAAAAGTAAAAATAAAAACACCAAAAAAAGGAACTTGATTGGCCACTTTGTCTTTTTTCTGCAGCCACTCTTCTATGTTTCCTTTGAGATCCATGAATTGAAACTAGTGGATGATCCCCTCCGATGCAGCCTCTGCCTACAGTTAGATGGAAGCCATGCCCCCAACTCAACTTCCTTACTCCCCAGCAAAAAAAAAAAAAAAAATTATTAGGGGGCAGTGGGCCGCATCGCCTGCCGTTCCGGGCCGCATGCGGCCCCTGGGCATGCCTAATCTAAACCTTGACATTCTTAAACCAGTCCAAAACTCTTACAATTGTGCCATTTTACATTTTTGGCATTGTCCGTTGTCGTAAGCCCCATGTTTTTTTTTTTTTTAACAAAAAAGTAAGAAAAAACACAAAAAAAAGGAACTTGATTGGCCACTTTGTCATTTTTCTGCAGCCACTCTTCTATGTTTCCTTTGAGATCCATGAATTGAACAATTCCATCAAAATAGAGTTAATTAAATATGAGTTCAGATGATGTTTTCAGGAATGCTTAACATATTTCACTTGCAGTAACTTTTTTAGTGAATTTATAATTTCTTTGTTTCGAAGGCTATATATAATAGGATTAAAGAGTGGTGTTAGTACAGAATAATTGATAGCCACTAGTTTGTCATATTCTGGAGTATACCTTGTTTGAGGTCTGATGTACATAAATGATACACTTCCATAGAAGATAAGGACAACTGTAAGATGAGAAGCACATGTAGAAAAAGCTTTCTTCTGTACTTTGCTAGACTTCATTTTCAATATGGTGATTATAATCCTCACATAAGTCACAATAAGAAAAATCGAGGTCAGGATTATCATGCAAAGGCTAATTGCAAAATCGATAATAAAATTAAGGGATGTATCCGCGCACACCAAGTTCAGAAGAGGAGACGAATCGCAGAAGAGATGATTTATTCCATTTGGACCACAAAATGGTAACTGTGAGACTGATATAAGAAGTGTTAAAGAACTCAGAAATCCAAGAATCCAACAACTTGAGACCAAAGTCTTGCATCGCTTTAAAGTCATTATAGTATGGTACCGAAGAGGATTGCAAATTGCCACCATACGGTCGTAAGCCATTAAATTAAGTAAATAGTTCTCTGTAATACCAAATGAGTGAAAGAGGTACATTTGCATCATACAATTACTGAATGAGATTATGGTTTTACCTTTCCAAATTACAGTAAGCATACAAGGAATTGTGACTGCCGTATACCAGATCTCAAGGAAAGACAACATACCAATTAAGAAGTACATTGGTGCACGAAGGTGCCTGTCAACAAAGATTAATGCTGATATTGTCACATTGCCGGAAATTATCAGGAAATAGGACATTAATAAAAGGCTGAAGAGGAAAGGCCATAACTCGCCAGTGTTGGAAAACCCTAAAATTATAAACTGAGAGACTGTTTTATTCAGAGGCATTTGTTCCAAACGTTTGGAATTGTTCATGTTCCAATGCAAAAAACAAGGAAAACTAAGCAGAAGAGGGACCTAGAAAATAAACTTGTATGGTAGAACATTCACAAGAAAAACATTTTACCATATTTCCTTATACTTACTCCTTTTTTTTTTTTTTTCAAAATGGGATTTGTTTGAAAGAAAGTATTTTTGTAATTTGTTGGTTTTCCACGGTTTGAGATTTGTATGTAGTTTATTGGTACATCAACTCCTGATATATGTTTTCATGTTCATCCATGCATTGTCCTGGGCTGGTAAAGCAGGGCACAGTTTTGTTTTATTCATTTTTGTAGTCTGTGAACATCCTAGCATGTTATTGCAAAAATATTTGGTAACATAAATAGGTAGCTGAAATAGAATCTTAAGTGTCGGTTCATTCTATGGCGATCTGACTTCGGGGGCGACCTGTGAAGTCGCGTGCACCGCGACTTCGGCGCGACTTGAACGGACTTCACATAATGGAAGTCAATGCCAGTCGCTCCGATGTCGCCCCGAAGTGGTACAGGAACGATTTTCTAAGTCGGAGCGACTTGAGTCGCTCCTATTAGAACGGTTCCCGTAGCACAGAATGGACCGCGACTTGTCAGGCTGACCCGTCGCCTGACAAGTCGCGGTAGTGTGAACCGGGACTAAAACCAATAGTTTATTTGTTCTCCGTTATTTAAAGCGGAGTTCCGGGCAAACATTTTTTTTAGCTAAAAATACCCCCGGGACAGTCAGGGCTAGTGCATTTAATCAACGATAGCCTCTGAACTGTCACCTGTTTCACTTACCTGTAAGAAGAAATACTTACCTTGAAAATGTCAAATTGGATCATGCTTTCCTGGGGTTTATTTTCGCCTTCCTCTGGATCAACAGCAGGTATAGGATTGTGTATATGGGATTGTATGTTTGGGTTTTCATCACTGTTTTTTTTGTTTTTTTTTGGTTGAACCGGATGGACTTGTGTCTTTTTTCAACCTGACTAACTATGTAACTATGTCTTGTCCAGCGCTGCCATCTCAGGTGTGGGCAGCTGAAGCCGGAGTGTCCCTCTTCGTGTCCTCTTCGGTGAAGTCGGAGTCCCAGAATGCCCTGCTCGTCACTTCCGGGGCAGACGCGTCATCCCTGAACAGCTTCTGGGCATGCCCAGAAGCTGTTCAGCAGGGAATGATGCGCCAGCACCAGAAGTGACGAGTGACACCGGTGCAGGCACATTGACTCCTGGGATCGATGACGCTCATCTCCCAGGAGTCAATGCAAGGAGGAAGTGACGTTGGAGGCCCTGTCCGCAGAGGGAGGAAGAGGAAGGAAGGTAAGTATATTTTCATTAAAAACAAGGTAAGTGAAACAAAAAAAATGTAATTATCTAATTCTTTTTCAGGTGTTTTTAAGCTAGCGGACGGTGCAAACTTCATTTTTAGGGTGGAACTCCGCTTTAAGTGTTTTAAAGCTGACGTTTTTAATTTTTTTTTTGGAAAGGAAAAGTCAAATTTAATGCAAAACTAAGATTTTTCACCAGCTGGATTGCTTCTGTATAGGTAAATAGACCCTGCTTGTATCACTGTATGCCTGTAAAGCTGATGATCTCCAAATGGTGCAGCACTATAATGAATAACAGAAAAGATATTATCTAAGTATCTGCACAGCATTTTTGGAGACTTTTTTAAAGAGTGAATAAGAGAAAATTAAAGCGACATCTTTTTCTGACCCCAAATCCCAATGCCTGTTAGGGGAAACAGAGGGAAAAAAGGAAAAACTCTTTATCTGGGATCCTGTAACTCAGCTTGTTAATAAGAACAGTCTGTGGTGCCTAGTTCCCACAACCACCATTCAGATCTTAATACATTTGACATATTTATATTGGGGTATTGTTAATATGATAACTAATTCAGGAGCATTCACTATTGCCGATATGTTGGATTTGCAGAGAATTTAGTTTTACAAATGGTTTTTGTTGATTCATTTTAAAAAAGTTGTTCAATAAAATCAAAGAATAACAATTTATAAAAAAGAGATACATGTTAAGGCCTCAGTCAAATGAATTGTAAAGGCTGTACACTGCCAAGATTCAGCCTAAAGGCCCATACACATGATAAGACAATCAGAAATAAAAAATGTAGCCTGACGAATGTTCTGCCGATTTTCGGATTGTTAGTATGGTGCTTTCGACAGCCGATTACAAATTTTCGTACAACAAAAACTGGAAGTGCAGGCTATAAAATTTTTATTGTACATGAACAAAACGTCTGATTTTCATTTAGTTAGTACAGTTTTCATCCGGAAAAAAAATAAGAGCAAGACTACGCAGGCTCGGAAACAAAAGAATACATACAAAACAATTCAACACATGACATCACTTCTGAAGTTGAATTCTGACTTCTGACGCACGAGAATGTTCGTATGAAAGTAATGTCTTCACTTTCAATATGAGACTAGCATGCAACAAAAAACAGACGAAAATGTGTCCAATAATCTGATCGTTTGTACGAGGCTTTAATCTCTGGTGAGGATCACTAGAATGTGCAATCAACCACAGCCAGGTAGCCTGAACAAATCAATGACAGAATAACAGGTACTGTGGCTGTAAACTGAGGTGTTACATGCTGGTAGGGACAGATAAGGAGCAATCAATGCAAACTGTCTTCATCAAGGGACTCGTATATACCAATTTATACAGACAATTGTATAGGTTTAGGGAGATTAGCTGAGAGGCGCTGTACCGAAGATATTTCAAACTATTAGATTACAGAAACACATACTGGACATTATATAAAACAGTAATAAAGTGGATTTTAGGATTAGAATCACATAATCACATTACACATAAGACCTACCCCGAAAATAAGCCCTACTGTGTCTTTTGGTGACAAAATTAATATAAGACTCAGGCTTTTTTGCGGGGAAATACGGTAGTAAAACGTGATGCCTAGTTGTATCAAAAATTAGATAGTAAAGGGGCTCACAGGGGGAAGTGTCCAGAGCAGAGTTCAGCTAATAGAGCTCATATTATT
The DNA here is from genome assembly GCF_965119305.1 of Pelophylax lessonae. Classification (NCBI taxonomy): domain Eukaryota; kingdom Metazoa; phylum Chordata; class Amphibia; order Anura; family Ranidae; genus Pelophylax; species Pelophylax lessonae. Next base: position 46,908,557 of record NC_138780.1, on the reverse strand, counting down.
AAAATCGCATTGAATTTAACTTTTTTTCCCTTCTGTAGCAAATTGGATCATGCTTTGATAGGGTTTTTTCGCCTTCCTCTGGATCAACTATGGGTATAGGATTGTGTATATGGGATTGTATGGTTAGGTTTTCATTACTGTTTTTTTGTTTTTTATTGGTTGAGCCAGATGGACTTTTTCAAAGTGACTAACAATGTTACTATGCGCACAGTAGCTTCTGATTTTGGCCTTTTCTGCTCTGATATTTATACACATATGATACCTTTTCATCGACAAATGCCTTGTTTCAAAACAGAAGTACATTTTTGCTGCAAGTAGGATGATTGTTGTAGAGATAGCATCGTTTTTAGCCCATGACCCCATCGTTTATTTTTTATTGCAGTTTATGGTAACAACTTTCGGTTAACAGTTGAACACTCAGCTTTCCAAAGATTTATGTGCTGTTTATTCACAATTTCTTAAAGAAGTCATATCATATCAGGACAATAAAGCCTTACCCATTACTAGGATGATCGCTCAAGTGCTGGGAGCCTCTGTCACAGAGTCCCTGAGGGTTCATTCCACCCTTTTACTTGATTAATTGCTTTACATTTTTTAATTCAGTTTCTTTGATAAGAAACATCCTAAAACAAGGTGCAAATGATGTTTTACAACAATAATATACTGTAAAGCATATACCCTGCCACTGTCTGTTGCTTCCACTCAGGCTTACCATTAGGCTGGGTTCACATCTGTTCATGTCCACATTTTTCAATTTTTTCAGAAATTAGCATGCTTTGTACTTGTGTTTTCATGCATGTCTCTGTCCATATATTATACCATTTTCTTGTATACCTTCTGTACAATTTCCTTTAACTATGTAGTGCAGGGGCCTACTTGATTGGATAAAAATTGAAAGTGTTGTTTAGGTTTGACCTCATATTGTATGGTTGTTGGTAAATCTACAGGCAAATTGTAGAGGTTGTATAATGTACGACCAGCATTTTTCTATTGAGAATCATAATGCATGAAAATACACAAAAAATCTGACCTTTTTTACAACACAGCATGGGGAAGGGGACAGCCTAATTGAAATCAATGTGTTTTCATGACACATGATTTTAGGCACTACAAAACACACATAAAAATGCACAGGTGTGAACCCGGCTCTAGGCTGCATGTGCATTTGAGCTAAGCATCTTTGGCCATTTCAAATACTGAATACTTTTGCCGGCATCTGAGACTTGGGTGTTTTTTTTTTTTTAACTATTATTATTATTTTTAGCCAATGGAAAGCTAGGTTTTTTTGGGGGAAAAAAACATGCAATACTAGTTTTTATGTATTTTTTAATTACGGCCATTGAGGCCTATTGGGGTCAAAATGTTTATAGCTCAAAATAAATTCTTGTATTTTTTGAGCTTCAAACCCCATTACACTCAGATGTTAACAGGCACAACTGAAAACTATAGTATTTTGGATGTTGAGTGTTTTAGAGCTTCAAACTACAAAATGATCGGGTGTGATTGAGGCCTACAGAAGGTTGCATTCATTGTCATTGACATACATAGTAGTTGAGGTTGAAAAAAGACAATAGCCCATCCAGTTCAACGTTTATAGGTGAGTGTGCACGTATTATAGTTACATGGTAGTTGAGGTTGAAAACAGACAATAGTAACCCTTCCCAACCTATTGGCTGCTAATAACTTACTACAGAAATGTATGACCTTCTAAATTAAAAAAAAAAAAAACGGGTTTTGGAAGCTTAATTTCATAACAGCCTTTGACTTCAAAATCCATTTCCAAAATGTATTATAGATTAGTATTCTTCTCCAAAAAAAAAAAAAAAAAGAATTAAGTTCTGTTGAATGCTTTTCTTTTATTGCATATTGCTTACTTACTACCAGTTCACCCATCAATGGAACATTGAGGCCCCCTGATCTATAAGTATTTTTATTAAAGAATTTTCAAAATAACATTTTAAAAATGACACCTGAACAAATTACATTCCAATATGAATAGTAGGTTAAATTTAATTTTACCCACTTGAGGGCTGGATAGTTTTTAACGCAATTACCTGAATGCACTCTTCCTACTCTGCAGTCTGGCACACACATATCATCTTGTCATTCCATACTACCATTCTAACAAGCTTTTTAATGGATTCATCATACCTATTGGGAAATAAAGTGGAGGAACAAATATCTCTCCTGAGGTAGTATCAGGTGGTCAATGCTTTCATATCCTAATTAATGTAATTCATTATTTAGAAACAGATGCTAATATGTAAAGGACTGTAAACAAATACGTGTGCATCATAGCACATTTTCTAATTGTTTAAACTTGTAGCAAGCAACTATTGTATTAGTGCTAATGCATACATTAAAAAAAAGGGGTTTTAACTTATAGCATGCACATGTTAATATTCACACACATCTTGCAACAAAAATACAATAAAAATGTTTTTATCCCATGATGTAATCTAGCATCAACCATGATTTCCACCAAAGTCCAGCAATTTCCATCAACCAATACAACCCATCACTCAGCATTGTTTACCTGTTGCACTTCCACTGTGTTTACATTAATGCAGTGCCAGGGATCTGTCATTTAGTGATTGAATTATGGGGGGTAAACATTGCCAGCAGGCAGGTTATTGAGATTGACAAGGTTTACATCACTGGACATCATGATTGATGTGGATTATATCAGTGGAAGAATTGATTGACGTTGAATTAAAGCATTATTAAAAATAAAACTTTTGGGGTGTTATTTAATTAAATTACTTTTTCAAGGTGTCTCTGTGTTTATTTGCATTTAACTCATTGTGGGGATTGATAAGAATGAGTATTGTACCCATTTGTAGTTTTGCCGAAAGAAGGTAGATATCTGGAGGGCTCCAAAATTTAAAGGAGGCTTCCAAATTCTACTCTAAGTCATTCCCATATTACCCCCCAACATTCTTCTTAAGGCATTGGATGTGGGAAAGAGATCCAGGACAAGGTGCCTTGCAGGGGGGAACTTTGTTGAAAGGCATGTGGCCTGGTCTGGTAGATAACGGGGTGTGTTTCACACTTTTTACCTTTCCTTTCCTTATTATCCAGGCTACATGTCTGGATTAGAGTTGAGCGGACATCTGGATGTCCGTTTTCGGCGGGTTCGGCCGAACTTGAAAAAAAAGTCCGGGTCCGTGACCCGGACTTTTTACGAACTTTACCTGGACACCCAACCCCATTGAATTCAATGGGGACCCGAACTTTCAGGCACTAAAATGGCTCTAAAAAACCAATGGAAAGGGCTAGAGTGCTGCAAATGGCAGCAAAACGTAGTTAAGAGCATGGCAAGTGCTCTGCAAACAAATGTGGATAGGGAAATAACTTAAAACAAAAAAAAAAAAAAACAGAAAAATAAAACAATTTTCTTCATCTGTGAAGGACGAGGCCCATATGGAGTAGGAGGGAGGTTGAGGTGGCGGTGGATGTGGCGGTGTAGGTGGAAGCGGCGGTGGAGGGGGATGAGGTGGCCAACACTGCTTTTTTTTAGTCATTTTAAATTAGGGTACACCCCAAAAGAGTGAGAAAGATCAAAAATATAACAATGGCTGGGTAAGGTCGGTATCCATCTCTATTCTGCACAAGGTACGGAAAAGTCCGATGGGATCCATGCCTGGTTCATTTTAATGAATGTGAGCTTGTCCACATTGGCTCTGGACAGGCGGCTGCGCTTGTCTGTGATAACGCCCCCAGCCGTGCTAAATACACGTCCAGATAATACACTGGCTGCAGGGCACGCCAGCACCTCCAAGGCGTAAAGGGCAAGCTCAGGCCATGTGCCCAATTTGGAGACCCAGAAGTTGAAGGGGGCAGACCCGTCATTCACTACATGTAGGCGTGTGCACACATACTGCTCCACCATGTTGGTGAAATGCTGCCTCCTGCTAAGACGTTCCATATGAGCTGCTGGTGCTGCTGTTTGTTGTGGCGTGCTGACAAAGCTTTTCCACATTTCGGCCATGCTAACCCTGCCTTCTGAGGTGCTGGCGGTGCCCTGGTTGCGTTGGCGACCTCTTCCTCCTCCTCTGCCTTGGCCTTGTGCTTCCACTGTGGCCCCGCTGTCAGGTGGGAATGCCAGCAGCATCGCGTCTACCAGCGTGCGCTTGTACTCGTGCATCTTGCGATCACGCTCCAGTGAGTGAATTAAGGATGGTACATTGTCCTTGTAACGGGGATGTTGGTGGAGTACTCAAAACAGAGCAACAAGGCACACAGGTCTCGCATGGAGGCCCAGTTATTGGTGGTGAAGTGGTGCTGTTCCGCAGAGTGACTCACGCGTGCGTGCTGCAGCTGACCTCCACTATGGCCTGCTGCTGCTCGCACAGTCTTTCCAGCATGTTCAAGGTGGAGTTCCACCTTGTGGGCACGTCACATATGAGGCGGTGAGCGGGAAGGCCGAAGTTACGCTGCAGCGCTGACAGGCGAGCAGCAGCAGGGTGAGAACGCCGAAAGTGCGCACAGACGGCCTGAACTTTCTGCAGCAGCTCTGACATATCGGGGTAATTTTTAAGGAACCTCTGCACCACCAAATTCAGCACATGCGCCAGGCAAGGGATGTGCGTCAAACCGGCTAGGCCCAGAGCTGCTATGAGATTTTGCCCGTTATCGCACACCACCAGGCCGGGCTTGAGGCTCGCTGGCAGCAACCACTCATTTGTCTGCTGTTCCGTGCTCCTCCACAACTCCTGCGCGATGTGTGGTTTTTCCCCCAAGCAGGCAAGTTTTAAAACTGCCTGCTGTCATTTACCCCTGGCTGTGTTGAAGTTGGTGGTGAAGGTGTTACGCTGACGGCATGAGGAGGCGGTAGAGGATGAGGAAGTGGAGTAGGAGGAGTTAGGAACAGGAGGCAAACTGAAGAGCCCTGCAATCCTCGGTGGTGGAAGGACATGCACCAAATTGCTATCCGCCTCAGGCCCAGCCACCACTGCATTTCCCAGTGTGCTGTTAGGGAGATATAACGCCCCTGATCGTGCTTACTGGTCCACGTATCGGTAATTAGGTGGACCTTGCCACAGATGGCGTTGCGCAGTGCACACCTGATTTTTTCCCCCACTTGGTTGTGCAGGGAAGGGATGGGTTGCCTGGGAAAGTAGTGACGTACTGTGGGACAGCCACCGACATAAGGCTTTTAAAACTGTGCGTCTCCACCAGACGGAATGACAGCATTTCAAAGGCCAATAATTTTGAAATGCTGGCATTCAGGGCCAGGGATCGCGGGTGGGTAGCGGGGTACTTCCTCTTCCTCTGAAGTGTTTGGGAGATGGAAAGCTGAACGCTTCCACGGGACATTGTGGAGATGGTTGGTGACCCAGGTGGTGGTGTTGCTGACAGATCGTCTGTTTGCGGGGTGGCAGGTGCCGGTATCACTACAGAGGTGGATGAAGAGGCAGAGACTGCAGCAGAAGAGGAAGCAGGAGGAGCCAGAGACCTTTCTTGGTTTTGAAGGTGTCTACTCCACTGCAGCTCGTGCTTTGCACTTAGATGCCTGATCATGCAGGTTGTGCTCAGGTTGAGAAGGTTTATGCCTCGCTTCAGGCTCTGATTGCACAGGGTGCAAACCACTCGTGTCCTGTCATCAGCACATTGTCTGAAGAACTTCCACGCGAGAGAACTCCTTTGAGCTGGCTTTGGTGCGCTCGTTCCCTTGCTGCGTTGGGCAGTAGCAGGCGTAGTGTCTAGTGCAAGGCCGCTCCGCTTCTGCACCCTGCTCCCTCTTCTGCTGTGCTGGTGGCTCTGTGCGACCACCGCCTCTTCCTCCAAACTACTCAGGTCACCTGCATGACCTTCATTCCATGTGGGGTCGAGGACCTCATTGTCCTCCACATCATCTTCCACCCAGTCTTCACCCCTGCCCTCCTTGTCGGTCTCCACAATTCTGAGTGCCGTAGCAGTTGCCACCTGCGTTTTGTCATCATCGGAAACGTGCTGCGATGGTCCTTCCATGTACTCATCTTGAGAAATAAGTGGCTGGGCATCGCTGCACTCAATCTCTTCCACTTCTGGGGCAGGGCTAGGTGAATGGCCCTGGGAAAAACTGCTGACAGAGTCATCAAAAAGAAGAAGAGACTGCTGCATGACTTGAGGCTCAGACTGCTTGCCTGATTTGCAAGGGGGTGAGGTGAAAGACGGTTGGACATCGGCTGCAGATGCCAACTCTGACCTTTCTGCAGTAGACTGGGTGGGAGACAATGTGAAGGAACTGGAGGCACTGTCAGCAAACCAATCTACTATCGCCTGTACTTGTTCTTGCCTCAACACTTGTAGAGGCGCATGATGCCCTACCAAATACTGCTGCAGGTTCTGTCGCCTACTCACACTTGAGGATGGTGTTTCACTTGTGCGTGTAGCTGGCACAGATCGACCATGTCCTCTCCTTGCAACAGGAGCTCTACCAGCAGCACCACGACCCAGGCCACGGACCATATTTGACGTTCTCCTCATATTTCTGTAATTTATGATCTTGCCCTAGAAAGGTGTTTATTGAATAGCGGAACAAAACAACAACAGTATCGCACGGGTGTATCTCACAGTCAAATATGCAAACTATGCCGCAATTTAATTTTTTTTACCCCAAAAGGGTGTTTATTAAATAGCGGAATAGAAAAACAGTATACAAATACAATGGGTGTATCTCACAGTCAAGTATGAAAAAGTATGCCGCAATTTAATTTTTTTCACCCCCAAAGGGTGTATATTGAATAGGTGAATTGAAAAAATTTTATAAAACGGTGTATCTCACACGTACAAACACAGACTAGGCCCTGATTACAATTTTTTGTACCCTAAAGGGAGGATGAGGAAGAGGAGTAGGAGGAGTTCGGAACAGGAGGCAAACTGAAGCGCCCTGCAATCCTCGGCGGTGGAAGATGCGCCCAAAAAATTTGAAAGGTGTATCTCACACGTACCGATACAGACTATGCCGCAATTTAATTTTTTTTACCCCAAAAGGGTGTATATTGAATAGCGGAATAGAAAAAAATGTATAAAACGGTGTATCTCACACGTATAAACACAAACTAGGCCCCGATTACAATTTTTTGTACCCTAAAGGCAGGATGAGGATGAGGAAGAGAACGAGAAGTAGGAGGAGTTCGGAACAAGAGACAAACTGAAGCACCCTGCAATCCTCGGCGGTGGAAGATGTGCCCAAAAAATTTTAAAGGTGTATCTCACACGTACCGATACAGACTATGCCGCAATTTAATCTTTTTTATCCCAAAAGGGTGTATATTGAATAGCGGAATAGAAAATTTTTTATAAAACGGTGTATCTCACACGTACAAACACAGACTAGGCCCCGATTACAATTTTTTGTACCCTAAAGGCAGGATGAGGATGAGGAAGAGGAGTAGGAGGAGTTCGGAACAGGAGGCAAAATGAAGCGCTCTGCAATCCTCGGCGGTGGAAGATGCGCCCAAAAAATATGAAAGGTGTATCTCACACGTACCGATACAGACTATGCCGCAATTAAATTTTTTTTACCCCAAAAGGGTGTACTGTATATTGAATAGTGGAATCGAAAATTTTTTATAAAAAGGTCTATCTCACACGTACCGATACAGACTATGCTGCAATTTAATTTTTTTTACCCCAAAAGGGTGTATATTGAATAGTAAAATAGAAAAAAGTATATAAAATTGGTGATTTTTCAATAGCACATGTGAACACAGCAGTGTCGTATGTTTTATGTCACGGTCAGCAGCAGGCTATGAAGGGAAAAAAAAAAAATTCCCCTTTAACTTTGTAATTTTTAAATAGCAGATTAGAACAGCAATCTGTAGTAAAATATAGCTGAACGCTGCACACAACAGACTGATAAAAATATATTTTTTTCTCCCTCCTCCTCCTCCTCAGTGGGCTCAAGTGAGGGCAAAAAGATTATTCACTGCACCACCCCCCACACAGCAAAATCGATGTAGATCGCTAACGGACGATTGTTCTGTCCTGTGTCTCCTAATCTCTCCCTGCCTAATCTCTCCAGCCTGTCCCTAAAATGCTCAAATATCTTTCCCTGCCTACACTCCGACCTGTCCCTGCATTCTTTTCGGGCACAATGTTGTTTTACCCTGTCTGTCCCTAATCAGCAGCAGCCAGCACCGTTATGTGTGCTCTCTCCCTACACTACAGCAGACTGACGCACTGCGCGCTTGTCTCGAGCTTATAAAGACCTGGGTCACATGCTTCAACTGGCCAATCACAGCCATGCCATTAGTAGGCATGGCTGTGATGGCTTCTTTGGCACACCAGTTAAACGCTTGTTGATTGGCTGTTGAAAGCCCGCCATTAAAAGCGCGCCATTACATACAAAACAGGAAATAAAATTCTCGAACACAGATTTTAAACCCGAACATACAGTAAAATTTTCGTACGGGATAATTCGATTTTTGCTACCCGGACACGGACCCGAAAATTTTACTGTATGTTCGGGTTTAAAATCTGTGTTCGAGAATTTTATTTCCTGTTTTGTATGTAATGGCGCGCTTTTAATGGCGGGCTTTCAACAACATGAATAATACAGTCCGTGTTCGCTCAACACTAGTCTGGATAAGCTTCTAGGTCAAATTTTAAGGGGAATCCCATGCAATTACTAGTTAAAGTAGCACAGTGCAAAATAGAAAAAACTGGCCTGGCCAGGAAGGGGGTCACTTGCTGCCCTTCCTGCCCTCTTCTCCATGTCCCACCCTGGTCACAGCAAAAAGCAACCCGGACGCTATAAAGTCATGAGTTCACCTTCATTTGAAAGCTGAAAGTTAGCTTGTGATGGACACAACAGGCAGTAAACAAGACATTAGGAAGAACAATTTTGGAATGATGTAATAGGGAAGGTTTTTCCATTGCCTTGAAGCACTTTTTGACCATGTGACACATGATTATATGTGAGGCACTTTAGTTTTCTATATTGATGTATACCATTAAGACTGCCAAACTAATTTCCAGGATGCATGTCAGTTTTGAAACTAGAGGATTTTCTGTATGAAAACGTTGGTCTGTTGGGAATGGTAGATTTAAGGTGGGGGTCCTGCATAAGGATAGACCAGTGTCAAGAGATCACCCTTTCCATATGAAATCGTGCATTAAAATCGGTGACAAATCTCATGTCCTGATCCACTCCTCTGTCACCCCTCTTCTTAGACTTCATAGGTAAATAATAAGAGTATGCACCTTCTACTAGCACTGCAGGATAACCCATGTCAGGAAATCTATTTTTTTTTTAAGATGAAAAGTTGCTATACTTAGTCCTCCTTACAAATACAGTAAGTCCCGGTTCACACTATTGAGATGCGGGAACACTGCAAATATACTGCGTGTCCCCGCATTGCATCCGCAGTACAGACAGTTCACACTGCCATATGCGATACCCTGGGGATGTCAATTCAAAGTTAACGACACCCCCAGATCAGATCGTATATCGTAGTGTGATCTGACAATTCGCACAGGAATCGGATCGCACTGGTGTGAACCATCATGCGATTCCGATTCTGCTGCGGACCAAAAAAAGGGTCCTGTGCGAGTTCACAGTAATTGCGGTGCAAATTCAGCTATACAAACTGTATGCCTGAAGTCGCACCGCACAGACATCGCATGTGATTTTAGGAGCAGTGCGCTCCGAATCATATGCAGTGTCTGTGATTGCAATACAGTGAACTGGCACTTAAGGTGAGGTCTGTAGAACTGATTCTTTGGTATATTTTGGATCTATCTTGAGTGGTGACAGCTAGTGTAATAAAGGTATGAATTACCTGCTGTTGGTTTGAAGTGTTTTTTGGCAGTAATCTCCCACAGTGCCTCTAATCCAGATCCAAAAATTCTAAAGAGGAGCACTCACATGCACATATAAAGGAAAGACCGAAGGTGTTCCTGTTACAAAAATGGACAAACGGCCATTCCAGAAAACATTAATGTCATCAATGTAGCGACCATAGTCAATCATATGAAAGGCAAAATAATTATTATGCCAAATCTTTTGTATTTCTCAATGGTCCATGGTTAAGTTGGCAGTATTGGGAGTGCTCCCAAAGCTATGCCCATTTTTTTGTAGATAACAGTCTTCATCAAATTCAAAATATTTACTGTACATAGTTGGTAAGGCTGGGTAAAGACACCAGTGCATCCAGTTCAACCTGTGTGTGTTATGTCTCCACCACTTCCAATATTACTGTATATTGTGCTCAGTAAGATGCCCATCTAAGAGTTTTTTGAATTAGCAACATTACCAGGTGAAACCACTGATTGTGGAAGGGAGTTCCACATCCTTTCTGCTCTAACAGTATAAAAACCTTACACAAATTAAGACTGAATCACTTCTAATCCAATTTAATTTAATGGCCACATGTCTTCTTCAGTGACCTGCGACTGAAGAGTTTCCTCCCTATGCTGGAAGCACTATTAAGAAATTTGTATATTGCTATCATTCTCTTCTCTAGGGAGAATAATTTTAATGTTTTTAAACATTCCTCATAATTGAGATCCTCTTCCAGCCCTCTTATTAGTTTTGTTAAAATTATTGAACACAATCTGTTTTCTATCCCTATTGCAACTAGCTCTTTTGTGCATATGTATATATGCATTTTTATATGCTAATTTCCTTATTTTTAATACATATTTAGGCATATTTATGTACTTGAGTTCTTTTACAACAAGATTTTTTAATATTTAATATTTTTTTTAGTTTTCATGTTCATACACACCTATGTACATTAATATGCCTGGAGGGTCACACCAAACATACACATTTTTATTTATACTGAATATCTGTTTATAATATCTTAAATACATTAATTGGCACATGATAATAATTCTCATTGCATTTTTGTATACTTGGATGATCATTAATCATGTTATCAATTTCCTATGCTTTATAGCTGTCGCTATGTTGGTACAAAAGGACTCTTAATGTTAGCACATGCTCAAATTTCCCATTTTCCTGTTATCTATTATATATTATGTTTTTTTTTTATGCCTATTAAGTTTCAAAGTCCTTTTTTTTTATTTTTTGGCAGGTTGCTGGTACTGCTGCTTCATGTGGTTGTAAAATCCCCATCCTGTTTTTTTTACAAAAAGTGCAGTGTCTCCAAGGTAGGCAGGCTTGAGAAAGAGGTGTTACCAGGTTGACCAGGCCATTTTTTGTGATATGGCACTGGGTTATTTTAACTGACAATTGCACAGTCATGCAATGCTGTACCCAAATAAAATGAATTTCCTTTATTCCCACAAATAGAGCTTTCTTTTGGTGGTATTTGATCACCTCTGTGGTTTTTATTTTTTGCGCTATAAACAAAAAAGAGTGGCAATTCTGAAAAATAAAAACAATATTTTTTACTTTCCGCTATAAAACATTCCCAAAAAAAATTAAAAAAATCTAATGTTGTCATCAATTTAGGCCAATATGTGTTCTGCCACATATTTTTGGTAAAAAAAAGATCCCAGATCCCAATAGATGTGTATTGATTGGTTTGCACAAAAGTTATTGCGTCTATTAACTAGGGGATAGATTTATGTCATTTTTGTTTTTTTACTAGTGATGGCAGCGATCAGCAATTTTTAGCGGGATTGCGACATTGCAGTGGCCAGGCCGGATACTTAACTGACAGTTTTGACACTTTTGGGGGGACCAGTGACATTACTACAGTAATCAGTGCTAACAATATGCACTGTTACTGTACTAATGACACTGGCAGGGAAGGGGTTAACACCAGGGGCGATCAAAGGATTAAGTATGCTCCTAGGGAGTGCTTTCCTACTGTATAGGGGATCAACTCACTGGATGAACACAGAGACCTGTGTTCCTAAATAAGGGGAACACAGGATTCCTGTGTTCATCTCTGACAGAACAGTGGTCAGCCTTGTTTACATAGGCAGACCGCCATTCTGTCTCAATGGGGAGTGATTGCGGGTGGCCGGCTGACATTGTGTCTGTCGGACCCGCTGATTGGCTCCCCCTCTGTCCAGTTGGCGCGTGTGCGCGCCTCCGGCAGCACGTGCACCCCCCCCTAACTATTACACGAAGCGACGTACAGGTAAATCATTTTGTGTAATAGAGCCGACCTGCCTTAGTAAAGCTACGGCAGCAGGTCTGCAAGTGGTTAAACATGTGGCCACACCCCCTTCACGCTCACCTTTCTCTGACATCACAGGGTCTGTTCCCATGCTGTCAGACAGGCTCTCTAGGATCTATATATCTCTGATGGATGCATCCACTCCCTGAAGTGGACTGTGTTGCATCCTCTAGGATCCCCACTAGATGGCAGCTTTAGACTACCTAACAGGTGCTTTGCATTTCTACTACATGTGAGTGTTTTTTGTGTCTTTTTACCAATAAAGGTTTTATTATACTGCACTCTGCAGTATACTGCACACTTTTACTACTTCACTGGGATCATGCCCCCTGGAGTTCTTTTATGTTACTACAGATATTCCTTCTATCTTCTGAGGAGGCACACAGTCAGTTTGAAGCCAGCTTTTTTTTTTTTTTTTTTTGCAAAATCCTTTATTTTTAATTTAAAGATCCATTATGAACAGGAAAGTAGAAATAAATAAGCAGACAGGACAAAAAAATAGAGGGTGCATACTTAGACACAGAAGCACCCTATGCAAAGGCAGATACCAAAATACAGTTCAGATACCAAATACATATCCAATTAATTCTACATTATCATCAAACAACCTAGGGAAAATACCATGCTTATAGGTAAACTTTACAGTGGTGCCAAAGAGGCCTAGGCCACTGCCAAGCACTCTGAGAAGCCAAAGGTTCGGACTCTGTTGCATGAAAGCATTTCATCCAAATAGAAAAATAAAGGTTCATCAAAAAAGAGCAGGCAAATAAGTAGCTTTGAAAACTCAAGTCTTTGGGCCCATCTCCCCCAACCCAACAGCTGGCAAGGGAGCCCGAAGAACAAGAGAAGCCATCTGTTGACCACTAGATTACCAGTAGTAAGGTGCAGTTGACTCAGTGTTGACATGTCATACCAAAGTTTCATTGCAAAAACTGTTTGTACAAATTTGAGGTTGAAAAATGAATCCACAAAGGCCAGATGTTATAATATGTCTGGTAATTATCTGAAATTTGATGCCGCCAATCCTCCAAATGCTGGATTCCCTGTACCTTCAGCAGCCACTCTTTACCAGAGGGGACCACTGTGGTCTTTCAATAGATAGGTATACGGTTTTTACCAGCATTCAGAAGATTGGGCACCAGAGAATGTTTATAGGAGCCTACAGAGGAGTGTGTATTGTGGAAAAGCATTGAGGATCCAACTCCAATGCACAGTGGGTAATTTTAGTTATAATGCTCCTTACATCTGCCTAGAATGGCTGAATATAGGGACAATTCCATCACAGATGTAAAAACTTACCTCTCTGCCCACACTTTCTCCAACAGAGAGCTGAGGCCTCTCTGTAAATACAACCCAGTTTATCAGGGACCCTATACCATTGCCATAAGAACTAGAAACCGGACTCGGGATTACTTTTTGCGCTATTAGGGACTGTTTTGTTTCTTCACAGTAAGAGACTCACCCAGGAACTAGGTCTGGCCAGCTCAGTAAATTATTTTAACCCCTTAAAGACCAGGCCATTTTTTGCGATACAGCACTGCGTTAATTTAACTGACAATTGTGCGGTCGTGCGGCGCTGTACCCAAATAAAATTGACGTCCTTTTTTTCCCACAAATAGAACTTTCTTTTGGTGGTATTTATTCATCTGTGTGATTTTTAATTTTTGCGCTATAAACAAAAAAAGAGCGATGATTCTGAAAAAACTATATGTTTTGCTTTCTGCTATATACAGTAACATTCCCAATAAAAAAAAAAAATTTAAATCAATTTTTTCATAATTTTAGGCCAATTTGTATTCTGCCACATATTAGTGTATATTGATTGGTTTGTGCAAAAGTTATCGCGTCTACAATCTTGGGGAAAGATTTATGTCATTTTTTATTTTTTTACCTACTAATGGCAGTGATCAGCGATTTTTAGTGGGACTGTGACATTGCGGCTGACAGATCGGACACCTAACTGACATTTTTGACACTTTTTGGAGGGACTGGTGACATTAATACAGTAATCAGTGCTAAAAATATGCACTATTACTGTACTAATGACACTGGCAGGAAAGGGGTTAACACCAGGGGCAATAAAAGGGTTAAATGTGTCCCTAGGGGGTGCTTTCTAACTGTGGGGGGATGGGCTTTCTTCATGAACACAGAGACCTGTGTTCCTAAATAAGAGGAACGCAGGATCCCTGTGTTCATAACTGACAGAACAGCGGTCTGCTGTGTTTACATAGGCAGTCTGCCATTCTGTCTCCACGGGGAGCGATCGCGGGTGTCCGGGTGCAATCGTGGGCACCGGACTCGCTGATCAGCTTCCCCTGAGGCACCCTCCCCCTAACGGTCCCGTAAAGCGATGTACAGTTACGTTGTTTCACGGAACAGAGTAAAACTGCGGCGGGCGGTCGTAAAGTGGTTAAAAAAGAGCTGGACGCATTCTATATACACAAATATAACTACTGTATATGTTAAAATATATAGGTAACAACACCAGGGATTGTTGATCCAGGGGATATCCAATTGCCTTTGGGAGATCAGAGAGGATTTTTTTCCCACTGGAGCAAATTTGACCTTATTTTATATTTTTTGTTTTTTGTTTTTTTTTTGCATTCCTCTGTACCCACTATAAGTAGAAAGTTCTGGACATGGAGGTTTTATGTAGATTTTTATTTTTATTTTGTTTGAACTAGATGGACTTGGGTCTTTTTCCAACCCATTTAACTATGTGACTATGTAAACCAATAGGAAATCTGCTCTAAATTCTAAAGCTTTTGTTTACAAAAGGACATGGGTAGCTGAGCAAAACAATGGGGGACATGTACCAATCCAAGAAAAAAAAAATACCACATAGTTTGGAACAAGACTTTTATTACAGCTTAAAGGAAAACATGAAAAATGCTCAATTCCTTTACCAATTCCCACCCAGCCTTTTGTAATATGACATCCTCCCAGAATGCGCTTCATGTGAACCCCCGGGGCCACACTCCAGGACAATTTTTTACTGGCCAGTGAACACAGCCAATGACTGATCAGTGTATCTGCCTGCTGCTGGTACCATGTGATCGCTGTGACCAATCACAGCAGATCGCATGGCAATTGTACAATAGTTGACTTCCTTTCATTTGTATAGGAAAAGGTTTGACAGCACTCCAGTGTCAGCGGATAAAAAGTCTTTATTTCTTCAAAAACATGAAAGCACAATGAACAGATGCCTCAAACAACAGACGTGTTTGCAATGAGTAAACGAACCTGATTCATGAAACGCGTCTGTTGTTTGAGGCATCTGTTTATTGTGCTGTCATGTTTTTGGAGAAATAAAGACTTTTTATCCGCTGACACTGGAGTGCTGTCAAACCTTTTCCTATACAATTGCTACTTCCATGGTCCACTGACTTGACGTGCACCCAGCCCAGATTGGATACTTATCTCTCACCTGGAGCAGCATCAACCCCTTTGTGATAGAGACTTCCTTTCATGCCATTCATTGTGTACAATTGTGTTGCTAGCTGTGATTGGTCACAGTGTTCACATGGTACAGACAGGGCCAATCGCAGCCCATCTGTACCATTTAACTGGCTGTGGCCAATCACAGCTAATCACAATAGTAAACACTGAATGAATCAGTTTCATTCAGTAAAAATGGTTGCTTATACCAGTGAAATTGACTGGTATAAGCTATCATAATGTGTAAAAAACAATAAAAAAAAAACCTGATCACTTCCCTAGATCAGTACAGTGTTACTATGGTAACACTATATTGCTATTCTCACATTGTGTACTGTCCCGACAGTTTCGGGATGAGAAATAGGCTGTCAGTACATCAGGATTGGTTGATTTTCAGATTTATACAGTATTTACTATAATTTGTGGTCTCTATAACCTTTCTCCAGACTACATAACAAACACAGATTTGGGTTATTTTCACCAAAGAAATATAGCAGACAGTTTGGCCTAAATTTATTAAGAAAGATTATTTATTTACAACATTTTATATTAGAAACATAGAAAAACATGTTTTTTTCAAAATTAGAAAAAAAAAAAAAGCACAGTGGTGATTAAATACAACTAAAATAAATTTCCATTTGTGTGAAAAAAAAAATGATAAAAAAAAAAAACTGATCATTTCCCTAGATCAGTACAGTGTTGCTATGGTAACACTATATTGCTATTCTCACAGTGTGTTAAAAATCATATTAGATAAAGAAAAAAATTTAATAAAAAAGAACAAAAATGTAAAATAAATTTGAAAAAAAAAAGAAGGATCATTTTTTTTCCTTCTGTCACCAGTCAGTGTCTCCTATCACTGCCACGCCATTATATAATGATACTGTACTGCAATAGTGACAGTAGGTAAAAAAAACAGAATTGTGAAAATAAAACTATTTTTTAAAATTTTCTTCATTTTCCAAAAAATTGCAACTTCAAAAATCTGGGGGGGGGGGGGGGGGGCGGTGGGTGTTAAATGTGTACTGTCCTTACGGTTTCAGGATGAGAAATAGACTGTCAGTACATCAGGATTGGTTGATTTTCAGATTTATAAAGTATTTACTATAATTTGTGGTCTCTATAACCTTCCTCCAGACTACATAACAAACACAGATTTGGGTTATTTTCACCAAAGAAATATAGCAGACAGTTTGGCCTAAATTTATTAAGAAAGATTATTTATTTATGAAATTTTATAACAGAAACATAGAAAAACATGTTTTTTTTTTCCAAAATTAAAAAAAAAAAACCACAGTGGTGATTAAATGCAACTAAAATAAATTTCCATTTGTGTGGAAAAAAAATGATAACAATTTCATAGGGGAGTACAGTGTTGCGTGCAATTGTCATCCAAATTACGACAGCGCTGAAAGCTAAAAATTGGCTTGGGCAGCAAGGGGTTGAAAGTGTCCTATATTGAAAGGGTTAAATAACAGGTTAGGTAAGAGGAATGTACCTGCACATGAAATAGCACACCTGTATGATGTACTCCTGAAAAAGTGACATTTAGAAAAAAAAAAACTATTGCCACTAAATAACAATGACACTGATACGGGTCTGATATGAAATTTTAGGAGGACCCCACATTGCATTTTTTCCTAAAAGGACAGTATGAATTGTTTACAAAAAATGTGTACTGTGGGATTATGAACAAAAAAAAAAAAAATGAATGAGACTCCCTCTAAATTTGTAATCCATAGATACAAATCTGGTATAGATTTTTAGGGGGACCTCAGGTAAATAAATTCAGAAAAATCCAGAAATTCATGCCAGATTGCTATCCAGACATTATAGTCTGGCTGACCAGGAAGGGGGGACAGCTCCTCCCTCCCCTCACCCCAATTCTCTTTTCTCTAGTCCCCCTGTGGCTTCTTCTCTCCGCTTATCTCTCAATGTCATCTTCTCTCTTCTCGATTCCTTCTCCACTAACAGAGACTGCATTGTACACCATGCATCCTCTCTATATCAGTTACCAATATCATTAAAGCAGTAGTAAACTCAGAAAAAAAAAAAATCCTCCTGCAAGACAATATTAGCATACTAGCACATTAGGTGAAACTTACCTTAAAACAAAGCCCTCCAACAGTGCTCTGTCACAGCTGACATCTTCACCCGGGTTGGTGAGCTCCTGTCCTTTGATTGGATGAGCCGTAATGACGTCACTACTACGCATACGTGTGGAAGCCACTGTTTATGGCACGGGGCTCTGAAGGAACGGCACGGGTATGCTTCACAAGTAAATATCTCCTAAACCAGGACTTCCCAAACTTATTTTGGCCGAGACCCACTTCTAAATACAGTTATTTTTCGGGACCCACTTGCTTGCAATTGAATATTGTAAAGCGCTACAGAATTTGTTGGCGCAATATAAATGCAAATAATAATAATAATGCATTTTTTAAAGGGAGGGGGATGTTAAATTAAAAACATCAATTTACTACTTTTCAATTAATTATTGAATACACTTGCCAGATGTTCTAAGTGAGGGATCAGAAACCTGTGGCATGTGTGGCATATAAGCGGAGTTGTAAGTAATCAGCACCCTCATAGACAGTATAAGGCAGGCAGAGGACAGAAATCAACCACCTCAGGACAGTGATTAGCAGGCTATATGGCACTCACCCTCCTTCCTCTCCCAGTGGTCCACATTGAAGGTGAAGCCCCTGTTTGCCCTCTTCCGGGGCCCAGCACACCTCACCCAGAGTCTCCATGATGAGAAGCTCTATGCTGGTCTTGGTTTCCTGGCTCTTCTCATTCAGATCCTCTACTGGGGTCACAGAAGCTGCCATGAATTCATGACACCGGTGGGCCACCTGGTCCTCCTATGACACCAAGGTTATCATCTCTGCCCGCTGTAGCTGAGAGAATCCCGCTGCCAGTCTAGCCAACACCGCTGCCGCCAGCAGGACCGATGAGCTGGCTCTGCACCCCATGAACATATCCTATATAACAGCCCACATACGTACTCACTGATGAAAATATCCTCCTCATGGGAAATGCAGACCAGCCTCCATAAACTGCATGGGCGGGGTCCTGAATCCATCGTGATTTGACTGCTCTGGCTCTCTGTAATTTGCGTGGGCTCGCACGGCACAATTTATGCGGGCCCGCTCTCAGTGATTTCCAGCTAAGCGCGACCCACTCAAACGCAGTTTGCAACCCACCAGTGGGTCCCGACTCATAGTTTGGGAACTCCTGTCCTAAATGGTGCACTTATTACCTTACTGTATAATGTGACGCTCTGTAACTTTGACAAGGTGTGTTTGTGTGTGTGTGTGGGGGGGGGGGGGGTCATTAGAATTGTTGTTCAAAATACAATTGCTGACAACATTATTGACATTAGATTTATATCAAAGTTTTATTTATTTATTTTTATTAAAGGACTTTTTTTACAGTCTATGTTTTTTTTTTTTTCTTTTTTTTTACAATTTTCCTTTGCCTCCCTATGTGTAAGGTATTGTTTAGGAGGAGGGTTCAAGCTCATTGCCCCCCTCTCCTGGCAATTATTCACTTAGGAAAGTGCAGATGGAAAAATATTTTGTGAAATTGCTAAATTTGATCCTTTGAAATTTTTTGTTTCTGTTAAGATCTGTGGCTTGCCTTTTGTTCAGGCACAAATGAAACAAGTATATTTCCATTAAATACTCCTTTTTGCTGAAAAAGTCTCTTTAGAAAACTTGTAATGTGCTTGTTACGAAAACTGTAGACAAGAGTGCTTAAAAGTGGGGTCAAAATCGAATGATGAATCGCTGTGGCTAAGTCATACTCCGGTGTGTAGTTGGTTTGAAGATTTACATACATGAAGGCAACACTTCCATAAAAAACAAAAGCTATAATAAAGTGGGATGCACAGGTGGAGAAGGCCTTTTTTCTTTCTTCTGATGTCTTCATCTTCAAAATTGCCGCCAAAATATTAGCGTATGTAATGGTAATAGAAAATGAGGTCAATATAATTGTAAAGGAACTCATAGTGAAGTCCAAGACAATAGTGAGGTCATTGTTAGCACAGGCTAGGTTCAAAAGTGGAGAGGAGTCACAAAACAAATGCTGAATTTCATTTGGCCCACAAAAAGGTAACAGACTAACTAAAATAAGAAAGGCTAGAGGTGTAATAAAACCAAAAATCCAACAAATTGCTATAAGTAATTTACTTGTCTTTAATGTCATTATAGCATGATATTGTAGGGCCTTACAAATTGCTACATAACGATCGTAAGCAATTACGTTCAGGAGAAAATTCTCAGTTATTATAAGTGAGTGGAAAAAATACATTTGCACAAGACAGTAGTTAAAGGAAATATGTGCACTTCCATTTAAAATGATAGTAAACAGAGTTGGATAGACAGCTGTAACAATACCTATCTCAGAGAGGCATAAAGCAAAGATAAAAAAATACATAGGGACATGAAGACGAGAGTCAAAAAGAATTACAAGCAGTGTAATAATAGTACCAGCAGTAATTATGCAGTAGAGTAAAAGCAACAGGGTAAAGAATAGATGTTGGTGGTGGGCTATATTGGTGAACCCCACTATGATAAACTCATGGATACTCTGGTTGTGCATTGTATTTATGTGGAAATTCTACCTTCAATAGTCCTAATTTCTACAGCAGCCTTATTTCTCCTAAGAAGAAATAATTCAATAATAAAAATCGTTTTGATTACATTAATTTTTAAACATATAATTAAAGTAAAACATCAAATCAATAAAAGTAGTTGTTTGGTAAAAAATAAAATATCATGATACCTCTTGAATCAAAAGATGTTTACAGTCCTTGATGACAGATGAGAACATATGAGAGGGTTTGGAATACTTGGATTGAACATTATTATTCTTGATCAGTCCCTTTTGACCATATAGTGGATCTATCAAACTATATAGTCTACAGACATGATGTACCTGTTCACAGATCATAATTGTAAAGCACCATAACCAGTTTTGACTGAAATTGTACTAGTTGTTAGGTATGTTCATAAACCATTGAACAAAAACTTATTGAAACAGAAGTAGTTTTGGTGGTGGCAAATGGTGCAGTGTAGTCAGTTTATCTCCATATATCAATAACTGTAGTGAATAGTGAAGCAGACTATATCAATGTTAAAATCAAAAGCTGAAAGATCCTAAAGAAGCCATTGTCAACCTTTTTACCCCAGAGAAACCCTTTAACCACCGCAAGTCCCTACACTTTCACCCCCTGTCAGTACAGGCCAATGCTCAGCTGTCAGCACTGTCACACTTTGAATGACAATTACTGTATTTATCGGCGTATAACACACGCCGGCATATAACACGCACCGGCATATAACACGCACCTGAATTTTAGGGCAGAAATTTCAGGAAAAAAGCTGAAATTTAAAATAAACAGCTTTGAACTCAGAACATTTTTTTTTTAATTAAATGTAGTCTTACCAGTGCCCACGAATGCAGCCTCATCAGTGCAGTGTCCTTAAATGCAGCCTTGCCAGTGCAGTGCCCATACATGCAGCCTCGCCAGTGCCAGTGCCCATACTTGCAGCCTCCCCAGCGCCAGTGCCCATACATGCAGCCTTGCCAGCGCCAGTGTCCATAATTGCAGCCTCGCCAGCACCAGTGCCCATACATGCAGCCTCGCCAGTGCCCATAATTGCAGCCTCGCCAGCACCAGTGCCCATACATGCAGCCTCGCCAGTGCCCATAATTGCAGCCTCGCCAGCACCAGTGCCCATACATGCAGCCTCACCAGTGCCAGTGCCCATAATTGCAGCCTCCCCAGTGCCAGTGCCCATAGATACAGCCTCACCGGTGCCCATAGATGCAGCCTCACCAGCGCCCATAATTGCAGCCTCGCCAGCGCCACTATATAAATCACTTTTAAAAATGTCCAGAAAGCAGCGCCGAAAGGTAGAAGGGGGCGGGCGGCGCCGAGGAGAAGGAAGGACGCGCTGTCATCGGAAGTCCCGGCGCCTATGATTAATGTCGGCATAGGTGCCAGGACTTACGATGACAGCGCGTCATTCCTTCTACTCGGCGCCGCCCGCCCCCTTCTACCTCTCGGCGCTGCTTTTTGGACTTTTTTTTTTTATATCGAGGTATAACACGCACTGCTACTTTTTCCTCCATTTTTAGGAGGAAAAAGTGCGTGTTATACGCCGATAAATACGGTATTCAGTCATGCAACACTGTACCCAAATGAAATGATCATCTTTAAAGAGAGATAGAGCTTTCTTTTGGTGGTTTTTAATCATCACAGTTTTTTTGTTTTTTTTTTGCTATGTAAATGAACATTTTGAAAAAAAAAAAACATGTTTTTCTCATTTTCTGTTATAAAATTTTGCAAATAAGTGATTCTTCATTCTTCATCTTCATAAATGTAGGCCAAAATGTATACATTACGCTATGCCTTCTTAATATGGGGATACCACATGTGGGAGACTTTTTCACAGCCTAGATGCATAGAGGGACCCAAAATCTAAGAAGCACCTTCAAGTGATCAAGGAGCATAATTTATGCATCTAATTTTCTGACTGCCTATCACATATTTGGAGACCCTGGAGCACCAGAACAGTGGAAACACCCACAAAATAACAACATTTTGGAAAGCAAACACTGCAAGGTATTTTCTGAATGTCATAATGAGTCTTTTGCGAATGTCATTTTTTTGCCACAAGTTTTTGGAAATGTAGGAAAGAAATATATATATATATTTTACACAAAGTTACATAATAGTTTAATCTGTGTTCAGTAGTAGTTAATTGTGTGTCAATGTCGATAATCATTTCCCATATCCCTGTATATTGTTGTCATTAAGATGCACATCCAAAATACTTTAAAAAATATCAATATTCCCCCGATGAAAGCACCAAATTGTGGAAGAGAGTTGCACATCCTTATTGCCCTGACAGCGAAAAACCCCCTATGTAGCTTGAGGTTAAACCGCTTCTCCTCCAATCGCACTGTGTGGCCCCGTGCCCTCTTACACTGAGACTGAGACTGAGACTACACACTTACACTTTTCCCTGAGACTGAATCGTTTTTTCCTGCGCTGGGATCACATAGTTACATAGTTAAATAGGTAAAAAAAAAAGACATCTAGTTTAGCCAATAAAAAAAATATATATACAATCCCACAAACACAGTCCTATACCCACAGTTGATCCAAAGGAATGTTAAAAACCCCAGTAAAGCATGATCCAATTTTCTTATGCAGGGGAAAAAATCCTTACCAATTCTCCGAGAGTCACTTGGATATTCCCTGGATCAACTTTACCTATAAATGTTAGTAGCCAGTTATATGATGTACATTTAGATCACCATTGAGGTATTTGTAAATCGCTATCATGTCCCCTCCCAAGCGTCTCTTCTCCAGCAAAAATAAATTTAGTGCTTGTAGTTGTTCCTCATAATTGAGGTCCTCAGTTTAATTTTTCTGCCTTCTCTGGACTCTCTCCAGCTCTAACACATCCTTTCTGATGACTGTGATCAGAACTGGACAGAATACTCCAGATGTGGCCTAACCAGAGTTTTATAAAGTCTTCTACTAGGTCCCCAGATCTTTCTCCGTCCATGATTCCTCCAGTGCATTACTTTACAGTTCTTCACATTAAACCTCATTTGCCATGCAGTTGCCCACTCCATTATTTTAATCAGGTCTTTCTGTAAAATTTCTATATCCTGATGTGAAGTTATTGCCCTACTTATTTTTGTGTCTTCTGCAAAAACTGAGATTGAGCTAATTATTCTTGGGGTACCCCACTTACCACTCCAGACCAGACTGAGTACACATTAATTTTCACCACCCTTCGGGCACATCCCTGTAACCAGATACCCCACATCCACAAGTCTTCCCCTTTCTAGATGGCAGCTCACTTCCTAGTAGAATGTTAACAGATTGGTCTGGCAGGAATGAACCTTCATAAACCCATACTGATTACTACTAATAATACTGTTTTCATCAACAAATTCTTGGATATATATCCCTTATCCCCTCCAATAAATTACCTAATATTGATGTAATTTCCAGGAATATGTCTCTGCCCTTTTTTGAATATTGGTACCACATTGGCTTTTCTCCAATCAGCTGGTACAATTCCTGTCAGTGTGCTGTCCACAAAGATTAGGGATAATGGTCTAGCTATAACCTGAGTTCTTTTAGGAAACTCAGGTGTAAATAAGTTGTCAAACAATAAGATAACAAACAAACAACATAGACATAGTTAGAAATACATCCAAAAACACATTTTGATAATCCTTCCAAGTATGGGGATACCACATGTGTGAGACTTTTTTTTACAGCCTAGCCATACAGAGAGTCTCAAAATCCAAGGAGCACCTTAAGGCTTTCTAGGAGCATAAATTATGCATCTAATTTCCTGACTACCTATCACATTTTATGAGGCCCTGGTGCACTTAACAATTGGAAACAATTGGGGACACTGGCTCTGCTGACATTGGTATGGAGGTGATCTGGATGCTGGTATGGCAGTGATCACAACATTAATATAGCTGGGATCAGGACACTGGTATAGGGAATGGCCGTGATCAGGGTGCTGCTATGGCGTATGGCAATACCACATGCATGAGACTTTTTCACAGCCTAGCCACACAGAGGGACCCGACATCCAAGGAGCACCTTTGGCTTTCTGCAGGCATAAATTATGAATCTAATTTCCTGACTACCTATTACATTTTTGGAGGCCCTGGATCACTCGGACACTGGCTCTGCTGACACTGGACGCATATGGCGGTGATTAGCACGCTGGTATAGCAGTGATCATGACACTTGTATAGCTGAGATCAGGACACTGGTATTGTTTATGGTGGTGATCAGGATGCTGTTATGGGTTATGGCGGCGATCAGGATGCTAGTATGAGGTGCAGCAGTGATAAGGATGCTGGTATGGTGTATGGCAGTGATCAGGGTGCTGGTGTGCTGAACAGCAATGATCAGGATGCTAGTACGGGGTATGGTGGAGGGGACCAGGACACTAGTATAAGGTATGGCAAGGCTCAGGATGCTGGTTTGAGGTATGGCGGTAATTAGGACATTGTTTTAGTGTATGAAGGTGATTAGGACGCTGGTATGGGGTATGGCGGGGTTCAGAACGCTAGTATGATTGGGATCAAGACACTGGTATGGCTGAAATCAGGACACTGGTTTGGGATATGGTGGTAATTAGGACCCTGGTATGGGTTATAGCAGTGATCAGGACACTGGTATGAGGTATGGCGGTGATCAGGACACTGGTAGGGCATATGACGGTAATCAGGGCACTGACCTGGTGTATATTGGTGATTAGGAAACTGGTATGATGTATGGCAGTGATAAGGACACTTGTATAGGGTATAGCAGTGATCAAGATGCTGGTATGAGGTATGGCAGTGATCAGGACACTGGTATTGGGTATGGCAGTAATCAGGACATTAGTATGGCATATGGCAGTGATCAGGATGCTGGTATGAGGTATGGCACTGATCAGGATGCTGGTATGGTGTATGGCAGTGATCAGGGTGCTAATATGGTATATGGCAAGAATCAATCAGTACACTGGTATCAGGTATGACAGTGAGCAGGATGATAGTATGGGTTATGTCAGTGATCAGGACACTGGTATGAGGTATGGCGGTGATAAGGACATTGGTAGGGCATATGACGGTAATCAGGGCACTGGCCTGGTGTATATTGGTGATTAGGAAACTGGTATGATGTATGGCAGTGATAAGGACGCTTGTATAGGGTATAGCAGTGATCAAGATGCTGGTACGAGGTATGGCAGTGATCAGGACACTGGTATTGGGTATGACAGTAATCAGGACATTAGTATGGCATATGGCAGTGATCAGGATGCTGGTATGAGGTATGGCACTGATCAGGATGCTGGTATGGTGTATGGCAGTGATCAGGGTGCTAATATGGTATATGGCAAGAATCAATCAGTACACTGGTATCAGGTATGACAGTGAGCAGGATGATAGTATGGGTTATGGCAGTGATCAGGACACTGGTATGAGGTATGGCAGTGATCAGGATACAGGTATAACATATGACGGTAATCAGGATGCTGACCTAGTGTATATTATTGATCAGGGCATTGATGTGGCATAAGGCAGAGATCATAAGGCTGGCATGGTGTATGGTGCTGATTAGGACACTGGTATGCTGGTATTTAGGATGCTAATATGAGGTATGGTGGTAATCAGAACACTGGTATGAGGTATGGCGGTGATCAGGACACTGGTATCAGGTATGGCAGTGATCAGGATGCTGGTATGGCATTTGGCAGTGATCAGCATGCTGGTATGAAGTATGGCACTAATCAGGACACTGGTATGTGGTGTATGGCAGGATCAGGATGCTGATATGAGCTATGGTGGTGATTAGGGTGCTGATATGGTATATAGTAGTGATTAGGACACTGATCATGGGTATGGCGGTGATCAGGATACAGGTATGACATATGACGGTAATCAGGATGCTGACCTAGTGTATTTTGTTGATCAGGGCATTGATATGGTATATAGCTGTGATCATAATGCTGGCATGGTGTATGGCGCTGATTAGGACACTGGTATGCTGGTATTTAGGATGCTAATATGAGGTATGGTGGTGATCAGAACACTGGTATGAGGTATGGCGGTGATCAGGATGCTGGTATGGCATTTGGCAGTGATCAGCATGCTGGTATGAAGTATGGCCCTAATCAGGACACTGGTATGGGGTGTATGGCAGTGAACAGGATGCTGATATGAGCTATGGTGGTGATCAGGGTACTGATATGGTATATAGTAGTGATTAGGACACTGATCATGGGTATGGCAGTGATCAGGACGCTGGTATGAGGTATAGCGATAATCAGGATGCTGGTATGGTGTATGGTAGTGATCAGGATGCTGGTATGAGGTACGGTGATAATCAGGATGCTGGTATGGGGTATGTCTGTGATCAGGACGCTGGTTTGGCTGTGATCAGGGTACTGGTATGAAGTATGGCGGTGATCAGGACACTGTTTTTGGGTAGGGTGGTGATCAGGACGCTAGTATGGCATATGGCAAGATCAGGGTGCTGATATGAGGTATAGTACTGATCAGGGCGCTGGTATTGTTTATGGCGGTGATCAGGATGCTGATATGGTTTATGGCAGTGATCAGGGTTCTGTTATGGTATATGCCATTGATTAGGACAATGATATGGTGTATGGCGGGGATCAGGATGCTGGTGTGAGGTATGGCAGTGATCAGGACGGTAGTATGGCATATGGCAGTGATTAAGATGCTGCTATGATGTATGGCACTGATTAGGACACTGGTATGGTGTATGGCGGTGATCAGGACGCTGGTGTGAGGTATGATGTTGATCAGTGTCAGTTACAGTGTCCCTGTTCACTGCAAGACCAGTCATATGATCCTTAACTACCGGCACACCAGTTGCAATGTCCAGGATCACCACTACACCAGTTTCCCTGATCATTGCTACACCATTTACAGTGTCCCTGATCACCGTCACATTAGTGCCAGTGTCCCTGATCATTGTCACACCAGTCATATTGTTCCTGCTCACCGCCACACCAGTTAAAGTGTCCCTGATCATTATTAGATGCGTAACTTATGCCCTTAGATAGCCTGAAGGTGCTCAATTAATTGTGGGGCTCTCTATGTGGCTAGGCTGTGAAAAGTCTAACACATGTGGTGTTTAAGTGTAGGTATACCAGTATGCTGTGTGTTAGAAATATCTTATTAATTGACAATGTTTTTAAAAAACGCCTTTTGATTTTATTTTCTACATTTTTAAAAAACTTGTGGTAAAAATTTGACATTTTCAAAAGACTCTTTTCCGCAAACAGTCGTATCAGCAGGAAGCATCGATAGTTTCAAAAAACTATTAGATGGGCACCTTAGAGACCACAACATACAGGGGTATACAATGTACGGTTAACAGCAAACACACACACACATCATAGGTTGAACTGGATGGACGGATGTCTTTTTTCAACCTCACTAACTATGTAACTATGCCTTTTAGAAAATACCTTTGAATGTTTTCTTTCCAAAATGCAGTCATTTTATTGGTGTTTCTACTGTCTTGGTGTTCCAGGGCCTCCAAAATTGTAATAGGTAGTCAGGAGAAATAGCTGATTAAAATGACAACTTTGTGGTAAAAAAAAATGTATTTCTTTATTTTCCAACAAATTGAGAAAAAAAAAACTTCCAAAACAACTTCCAAAAACTCACCATACCTCTTATTAAATACCTGGACTGCCTATACTTTGCAAAAAATGGTCGATTGGGGGATACTTGTACTGCCCTGGCATTTTAGGGTTTCAAAAAACCATAGTTTGTAATCTCTATAACTTTCACACAGACTAAATAATGTGTACTGATTTGGGTTATTTTCCCAAAGAAATGTAGCAAAATACATTTTGACTTAAATTTCTGAAACAAAGATTATTTATTTGCAAAATTTTATAACTGAAAGTACAAATTTTATGGGTACAGTGTTCCATGTCTGAGCAATTGGTATTAAAAGGGTGATGACTCATCCATTTTTAAGCGTCGCCCAATGCACAGTAAATTTAGGTGTATGGCGAGCACCTAAACAGGCGATGTTGGGGCTGAACTTATACTCGGCCCAAACCATTCGCCCATCCCTACTCAGTAGGAAAAACAAATGCAACATAAACTATGCCTTCTATTTAATGTTATTGTAAACACTATATGTGGGTTGATAAAATATTGTTAGACAAAATATTACATTATAAAACTCAATTTATTTCAAAAACATATCTTACCTTTCTGTAATAATCAGCATACAAACAGCCATCTACTATCTTTACATTTATTTTTGAAGCATACAACCTATAACCTAAAACTAGATTTATTGAAATAGAAAATATAGTAATTTCATCAGAGCACAACAACTATTATACTAAAAACAATGGGTGGAGATTCAGTAACATTTCTGACTTTTTTCTTGTGTTTTGGCTATATAATAAAGCCCTGCTCCAATATCAAAAAGTAATGCTATTTTTGACACAATCAACAAATTCAGATAGTTCTTATGTGTGACACTTTTACATATGGTGCTATGCCTGCAACAAACCATTAGGAAATACCGCCATATCAGTGATAAGAAAAGTGGAAGTGAATAGGACCTCTTCCATGTTGGTGTACATTGTGACCCACATGCAAGTATTCTGTCTGAGACACAATTCCATCTGGGGCCATGCTCTTACAGATTCATATACTGTACGCCTTACCAACAGTTATATGAATCTGTCACAAGTTGTGCCGATTTTCAATGAGTGTCTAAGAAATTCATTATGAATTCCAGGTAATATGATTATAATTTAGACCTCCTGCACATGGTGGTTATTTTTTTCATCTTTGAATACACCTGCATAATTTACTCCAACATAGAAGAGGTCTTGTTTACCTCCTTTTTTCTTGTCACTGTTATGATGATATTTCTTAATGAAAGTTGCAGCAAGAGCATTAAAATGTAAAGTGTGACACGTAACAACTACCTGAATTTGAACATGTCAGAAATAACAGCAAAGCAGTTGCACAACTTTCATGAAATGCTTTATTAAATCACCTCCAGTGTCTCTGCAGTGATTAATGATGGGCCACAAAAGGTTTCCAATACAGTATATTTTCAATCTTTCCAGTGGACACTGCGGCATGTAGGATACGTGTCCTGTCTAATTAGGAGTTTGCTGTTTGCAAACATATGCAAGAGTTTCAAACATGGGTTTCAGAGGGTGTTTTTTTTGTTGGAGAGGACCTATCTACTTTTTCCCTAATGACAAGGTCTACTCCCAAATAAGAAAATTAGGTCATGAATGCTTGGGAAGAACCTAGGAGCACACGTGAGGCCAGAGCATTCCCAAAGCCTTTTTAGGGAACTGATACCTTCTGTGAGCGGAAAAAAATTAAACTAAAGAATATGACCACATACAGCCACTGGAGCCAGCTGCACTCCCCTGTTGACAAAAAAAGTATGTTTCAAATTCTAAAGCAGAACCAAGGTGTAAGATTAGTGTTATTTATTTCTACCACCAAAGAAGGCTGTGCAAGTGTTCCAGGTGCACTGAGAGAAAGTGAAGCGAGAGAAGTGGATCTACAACCAGTAGGCATTGGGAATGAGAATTTATCAAAAGCCCTTGGATACTGAGCCATGAGGAAATTGGCTATGAGGAAAGTCGAGTCTTAAATGTATTTCACATATAGCTTCATCAGGAAATAGTAGT
This sequence comes from Pelophylax lessonae, assembly GCF_965119305.1. Lineage (NCBI taxonomy): Eukaryota > Metazoa > Chordata > Amphibia > Anura > Ranidae > Pelophylax > Pelophylax lessonae. The sequence continues at coordinate 46,878,769 of NC_138780.1, read as the reverse complement.
TAAAGTTTCCGATGAAGCTATTTGCGAAACATGTTGAAGTAACTGCTTGTTCATCATTGCATGAAGACACCTGTAATTGAGATTGGAGACCTTATCGGTATCATTTGAGCTGTGGATGTTTCCACTTGTTTTCACATATGCTGGTTTTTAGAAGGATTTACGTAACAATAAAATAAATTATTTTTAACTCTTGTATTACTTATGCAATATTAAAACAGAATAGCGCACACATGCAAAAGAAATGACTATCAAATATGGAGACAATCCATAAATAAAAATGGGGATTTAGTCCCACCATATGGCCATATCGTGCTCAAGCTCACCACTACATCAAAGTACCCCATTATCAGTGGGTCCTACACTATCTATAAAAAAGGGGTGAATCCAGCCTCTCTAACCCTTGGAGACAACACTCCTTGCTGGGAAAGATGTGCTAATGCACTACAAGAGACTCCTCCTATATCTACTTGATAGTGGACACTGATAGAGTACAGGTGTGTCTGGGGGGTGGGGTGCTCAACCCCAGAAGTCTGGTCAGACCGAATACATAATAAACAAGCAAAAAATTGGGGGAGCAAGCCCTGAACATGTATATCTAAAGCCGGTGCAGCTATGGACCAAGCAACATGTATATTAAAAAAGAATAGCGCACCCCTCCCCCCACACACACCTGTACCCCATTTTTATTTATGGATTGTCTCCATATTTGATAGTCTTTTCTTTTGTATGTGTGCGCTATTCTTTTTTAATATACATGTTGCTTGGTCCATAGCTGCACCGGCTTTAGATATACATGTTCAGGGCTTGCTCCCCCAATTTTTTGCTTGTTTATTATAACTTATGCAATAATCTTTTGATTGCACTGAAAAAGTCCTGTAATCCTTTTCTTGTTTTTACATTCTTAGAATGGTCAACCAAGGCAGCCTCTGTCGAGTAGAGAATTCCCTCCCATTTCTCTCTGCTTTGTATCTTGTTCAGTGGCAAGGGACAAGTGGAACGGCAGGTCCTGGAGTCTGATTGTAATCAATTAGGCCCATTTATCATTTGGGTCAGATTGTCTGGTGAATTTCAGTGTGCATGGGGGAGGCTTCATGGTCACTGTCACACAAGTTTTGGAGTAGCAGCAAAGGTAGAGTCTTTTTTTCATACACAGAAATTGTTGCTCTATGGAGCAGTTATTTATAATGTTGGGTTTGGAAATATATCAGTGTATCCATGAAGTAGCAATATTTTCTTCCACTACCCTCAAATAGTTGGCAATAGATATCACCAGTGCATGGGAGCAGTGGTCGAGGCATACAGAGGTGATATCCATTGTAAACTTTTTGAGAATGGCGGAGACTGGAATACTGAGATTCGAACCAGAGATGCTGTTTGACAGATACTTGTGGCAGCATAGTAAAACAGCACACAGTAAATTAGAATCCTTACACAGTAATTACATGTATGCTGTACAGTATATATTGGTTCAGGCTGTTCCACCTGAAAATGTGAATGCATTTGTTAGTAGCTATTTTTTGGTATTAATATATGTGTGTTTTTTTTCTTTTGTGGAGCATTATATTTTTTGCATTATTCAAAATAATCTGCGGTTTATAATACAGTCTGGAGGTGAACCTGAAGTTGAACTGATAAGGAGAAGCGTTCCCACAAAGTGCATTTGACCCAAAGTGATAATAAGGTCATAAAACTCTGGTGAGTTTTGAATCGGCACAAGTGGTGGACACAAGCTGTTGTTTGAAGACTGTACAAAAAGATGGTAGAAGAAAAAAAGGATACTCCATGGACACATTGATATATTTGTTAAATTAGACCGTTTTTGATGCAATGTATATAATTGTAAATGTTGGTAGTTCAGTTTCTTTTTGGAAGCAAAAAATATTCTGTCTCTTAACAATGTCCTTTTGCTGATGAAACACATTGGACAGGACCTGCGCTATGACATCATCACGCCTGCCGGCCTGTAAGATGCTGGAGCACATATCAATGGCAGACAGTGAAAGAAGCACTGAAGTGTGGTTGTTTATTGTGACATCATTTGTGAGTTAATAAATTCACAGATAATTAATGTTTTGCCTGCTTGCAATTTTGAATACCTATATTACTTTTTATGAGATGATTTTCACTTTGTATTTTGTAACATATATTTCAATATATTTATTGAGCTGGATTTAAATGGATAGCACACCCATTATGTATAGGTAATTTTTTTTTATTCAGACTGTTAGTGTACTGCTGTTCCATTTATGTTATTATTTTACACTAAGGTTTGGTTTGAAGAAAAAAGGGTTATTTGATAAGATCTTTGCAAATTGAGTGGATTTTTAAAACAAATTAATACTGCGCTTAGACCCTTTACATAAATATGCAGATAAAATATTCTTAAAACATGTCAAATAATTAGCCCTCCTCTTGTGTTAGGGTCAGAACCGACCCGTTTTCAGGTTTTGAATGTCTATAAGTATCACATAAATTTGTTTATTGCATCAAGATTTTTTTACTTTGTCAGGAACCTCTATTTAAACAATGTAATAGAAAAAGAATCCTTTTCACTAAATTATAAAATACTGTGGTGAACATTAAGACGTTTATGGTGTTAGGGTCAATTCTGACCCAGTTATAATATAGGATTTTAGGACACTAATAAGTGCCAAAACTGAAATCATAAACACTCTCTCTGCTTAGTAACACTGACAGCCAATCACCTCTCAACCCTGTGAGCTGTAGTTAGGGAGGGGCCTCTTTACCCCTTTACCCCTTTAAGTAAAGAAACATAGGACCAATACATTTCAGAGTTGCTGACTTTATTTTACCATTTTTTAAATTTGAAAATGAGAGGTATGCTATCAAAAGAAAGGTCTAAGGGGTCACACCAAAAATATTAAAACCAATCTTTTCAAGGATAAAGAAGCCTAACAAGGTAACCAAGAGGTAAGAAACAAATTGGATGATAAATAATTAATCAGAGGGTATTTTATGGCTGATTTAGGACACGGTTCAAAACCGACCCATTAACATCATGGATATAAACAGAAAGCTAACATAAGAGGACGGTTAAGCTATAACATTTTGATAGATAATAAGCTCAACTGCCTAAAAAAAGGCTCAGTTGAATAGGTAAGAGAACCTGGATGTACAACTTGATGGATGAAACTTTTCTTTTTCAAACTGCTTAGTTTAGAAGTAAGAAAAGTCATTGGCATTAATATTAACACATATGGTTACACATACACTAATAAGCAATAAAATGTAAAAATGCGGAGTTTAATAAACCCGTTATTCAGATTTGTAGTCTCTTTTGTGCATTGAGCTCTGCCAGCTAAAAAGCCTAGTTTTGTATGTAATTACACATTTGGTTGACTACTTTAATACAACACTCATAATGGTAGCAAATCCTTGCCCACTAAATGTAATTTTGTAAATTGAATAATACTAGAATTAGTTATTTGGTAGATGCCAAATCCCCCCCCCCCCCACATATTAGTTTTTGTTGACACCTCCTGATAGACTATACAAAACAACATTTTATGCTTGTTTCGATTATTTTATGTTTTTTCTCACAACCTCGATGAGATAACAAGATTAAGATATAAGTTCAAATGCTCATATGTTTACTTGGAAACAAGTGCAATGTCATTACTTTGGATCATCAACATTATGTCTTGAATGTATGTTTTTGCATGTATTTCTATGTAAAATTCAAATAAAAACTTGTAATAAAAAAAAAAAAATACTAGAATTAGTTTAAAACTGTAGGAGATATTTACCCACCTTTGAGAAGCATGATGTGTAATAATTAACCTTAAAACTCAAATTGGTGGCAATTTCATACAATGATAAAATTGTGAATTGTTTTATATTTGATCTTTACATTATTTCTCTTCTGTGTAATAATATAATTATTGTTCTGAAATATTAAGCTCTGCGTAATGATCCTCTCCTTTCCAGTTTAAAAGACTTTAACAGCTTTCATGCTCCCTTATGATCAAATATATATATGAATGCTTATATCTTTTGGGAAAACCTAGGAAAACAAATAGACATAATGTAAAACCTCTAGAGATGTTCCGGGTGTGACCAGGTGTCCTTACTTACAGATTGAGATTAATAAAATTAATGAGAAGATCAGACTATTTGTTTTGATGTCGATTTCTATCTTGGAGAATAAACTCCATTATTGTTTATTTTTATAGTGTGTCTCCAAGACCAGAGGTAATTAAGTTGTAAAATCCACTTCATGGCAATAACCGCAATCTGCATTTGCATTTTACTTCTTGATTTACTGGTCCCAGGTGAAAACCTAGCAAGCATTTTTTTGGGGGGATCCATTCACATCCAATGCATTAAAACACAGGTCAGAAGGTGCATGCAGGGAAGCTTCCGAGATGGCACTTTGATTCGGGAGCTCCGACCCGCTACGGCTAAATGAACGCCTCCCCTCTAGCTACAATGAGCGGCTCCCGATCACATCAGAGCACCCCCTCGCATGTCAGGTGAGCAGCACAAAAGAAAGGTGTCCCACCAGCTTATCTTTGGCAAACAGGACCTGGGGACATCCAAGATGGCGGCCGCGGCTCCACCATGCGGCATCACAGAGGACACGGACTCCATTCAGAGACGCGGATCCTTGAAGCCTCTTTTGGCAGCTCTTTCCCGAAAATCTGTGAAATACTGGTGGTACTTTCCTTTTCGCTTAAAAATTCAGTACAAAAACAAATCTTTCAGCTTCTCAACCTTCCAAGATGGCGAACGCCTACTAATCAAATTAGGCGTCATATCTCAGTATCCCTCCTCTCCTTCTTTGCCTGACCGCCAAAACCCTTCAAAGTGACATCCACCGATTAGCCCCTTGACTCCGGTCTGGCACAAGCAGAAATCAAAGAGACACAGAGACTCCAATGAGGGGGCAGGAGTCTGCTAGGAACGTGATTGGAGTGATTACGGGGACCAGAGGCCAATCAGGAGTGAATACGCCCCCCAGTATATAACATAGCCCCGCCTAACCTAAACCTAAATACAGCGGCCAGAGCTGGTGACATTGTACGGTGGTTCCTATAACTGACACCAATGACCCTGCATTAAAGGCACTGTGTATTACTCTGGCACTACATAAACAAAGACTTTTGAAGGACTCTGTTCTTGCTTAGTTGGATGTTTTGGATTATTTATGCAATTTATGCACTTTATTTATTTGCACTTTATGAAAGGAGGGTAACACCATCCCTGCGCTACTGAAATTCTAAGAAAAATTATCTTTTTTTTTTGTGATGAATTTTAATTTATGTATAGTTGTCACTGAGGCTTTATCAACTGTGCGATGTGAAAATCACCTGCAAGACGCACACTGTTATGCGACCCCAAGTTGTCGCTAAATAAAGCAGATGTGTGTGACGCAGAGTAGCAAAGCCTTTTTCAGTGGACTTAAAGCCTCAGTGACAAGCTAACGCCTGTTCTTGTTGTAAGCGTTTAAGTCCACTGCAAAAGGTGTCACACACATCTGCTTTATTAGGAGCAAAAGAAAGGCACTGTTAAGCAAAAAAGTCATTTTTGAAAGTTTGGCATGCTATAATTCTGATTCTGGACATGCTACAGAGCTGAAACTTCACAGGTACACTTTTTACAACCCACAGACACTAAATCCAAAGAAATTTCATTTTTTTTTTCAATAATTTTTTCAATAATTGGCTCTCTATCAAAAACGACAATTTTTAAGAACTTTTTTTTGCCTGATTCATAGTCCCTTGGGCATGACCCAGAACCCTAGGCACTTTTTAGGGGAATTTATTAGGGTTTAGGGCTTCAAAATGTTTTTTTATTGATTCCCGAAGTTCGGGTCCCATTGATTTCAATGGGGTTCTGGAATCCGAACCAAACTTTCGGGAAATTCGGGTGTTCTGGTCGAACCAAACTTTTCAAAAGTTCGATCAGAAGGGATTACTGGTGACATCAGGAAAGTGACCTTACTGTTCCAGGTCACAATTTTTTCTTCTCTTTTGGCAGGACTAGGCAGGCCTGGTCCTGTGTACAGGGTTCTCAGAAAAATCCCAGTTCTAGGTTCTCCCCTCCCTCCTATCCCCTCCCCCTCCTATTTCTTCCCTCTTTTCATGCTCTCATATCCTTTTTTCTTTTTCAGACACCTATGCGGAAGCTCCAACAACTTCTGGGAGACTTGAGAATCCAGCCTCTCTTAACCAATATTCTCATCTCAGGTTCCTTGGGTATGTGTCCATCAAATGATGGCACTTTCCTCCTTCCTTTTCCATGACTAGCACTGTTTCAGCAACTACACCTCTCTGGGTGGCATCTCACAATACACAGGGTCTTAATTCTCTGATAAAAAGACGCAAGGCTTTCCAGCTTTCCAGAATTATCATTCCCAGGGACTTGATGTTCTCTTATTACAGGAGACTCACTTCCCTGGAAAGTATAGCCCTTTGTTTATCCACCACAAATTACCAATGTCCTATTTGGCAAATGCAGATGTTAAGAAATTAGGGGTGGCCATTTTCTTCTCTAAAAATATTTGCTTTTCTCATACTCTGACGTTTAAGGACCGAGAAGGCCATTCTAGTCAAGGGACATATTGATGGTAACCTTTATCTCTTACTATGCCCCAAACCATGGCCAATCCTCCTTCTTCTCCCCAATGCTTAACCATCTCACTCCCCACTTGGAGAGTTGGGTAGTTATGAGAGGTGACTCCAATGTCGCTTTTGATCAGCTTCTGGACAAATTGGGCAGTGGGTCACCCCGTCTAAAAAGACCTCCTAAACATAGTCTTCGCATTGCTCGTCTCCTACACTCTTTAGAACTGATAGACATTTGGAGAGAATTGAATCCCTCCTCTAGTGACTTTAAACATTACTTGGCTCCACACAAAACACATGCTAGAATTTACCATATTTTCCTCCCTTGCTCATATATACACACAGCTACTATACATGATAGCTCCTGGTCCAACCTCTCCTTGATCCTTCTTAAGCTCCATAGGGCTTCCTTCCCTTCAGACCCGCTATTCTTGGCGAGGAATCTCTTTTAAGTGACCCGGTCAACTGTACGATGTTAGAGGAGGATCTTAGAGAGTTTTTCCTGTTAAATGATCTTGATGACATCTCCCCAGGTTCTTTATGGGGAGCACATAAGGCAGGTATACGGGGAAAGCTCCTTTAGATGGCCTTCCAATTAAAGCATGAACACCAGGTAGATATAGGCAAGCTTGAAAAGGCATTTAATTCTCTCAGTAAAGCTCACAAATTCAATCCTACTCTTGATTTGTTAGCCAAACTTGATTCCGCTAGACTAGTTTTGAATTTAGCCTTAACCTCCGCAGCTGAAAAAAGCCTAAGGTGGATGGGGGCCTAATTTTATCTTCATAAAAACAGAATTGGGTCTAAACTACCTACCAAACTGTCTCCTAAATTCCAGGTTACATCCCTTCCCAAAATTAGGTCAGCGTCAGGTACCCTCACTCAAAATCCCATACGGATTATGGAATCTCTCACTCTCAACAGACAAGAAGTAAAGCCAAAATACAAGCAGCCATAAGGGCAAATTATTCCGTAGATGATGTAAGAGGTACCGTAATTGATGAATTGCCTAATGGAATGCATTCTGCCATCTCCCCAGTCCCCAACAACACTTTGTGCTTGTGATGCCACATATAAACGCAAGTTCCACAATTATTCACACTGAATTTATTGTTTTATTTCAAAGTTAGATTGTCCAGGTTGGAAGAGGGGACTCAAAATCCTTCTTGTATTGTGTGAGCTTGGTGTTTAATATTTGACCTCCAGGCCATAGAGGTCCATCTTCCATGCCTCTGGTTGACCTGACCAAACTGTGACTAGTAGTGTTTGGCCAAACACCCTTGGTTCAGTTCACACGAGAACTCCTGAAAATTGAAAATGGAAAAAGTTTGGACCCGAACCACGAACCCAATTGGGGCTTAGTTGCTGCCCTGAGGGACATGTATCAATGAAGATTATTTTGAAACAAGCAGTGATTTTAATAATGCTTAAAGTGAAAAAATACAAATGAAAAATTCCTTTAAATATAGTGCCTGGGGGTCCTCTTAGTCTGCATGTAAAGTGGTGCATCTGTACCGTGTATAGAACCTGCTGCAGCAAAACTGACATTTGTAAAGAAAAACAATGACATTTAAATTGATTTTCCCTGCAAGGTTTCTTTATTTTGTAAACAACGACTTGGGGAGCCAGTCTGTATGATGAGTCCACATTTAATGCACTCAGAACAAGATCAACGTTTTTTTTTAGATAAAGTCTGGTGTCTCTTCCACAGACTTTGGATAACAGTAACAGGTGAGTTAAAATTGGGCTTTGGCTGTTGGTTGTGCCTTCACCCCTTTAAAAGGTACTCTTGATGAAAGCAAGAATTGGCCTCGTTGTAAAAAAAAAAAAAAATGAAATTATACACACCTGTCAAACAGGTGTGGAAAAATTGACCTTTGGGTATTAGGCCATCCCACTGCTTGCCACCAATGTAATGGATCAACCTGCACCCTGACCGGGTACCTCCGTTGACAGATGCTCCTAGTGCTTCCACTAGACACCGTAACCACTTCAGACTCCACAAACCTCCGCAGCTTGGTTAGGGCCCCGCCGTCTCCTACCCACCCTGGACCTACGACAAGGCTCCAGGTTCCTGTGGGTGAACCTCTCTTTCCCCAGAGAGGGCAGCAGGAACAAGCTCTTACACAAGCTCTTACAAGAGCTTAGTGATTATCCAAGGGAGTATGGAAGACCATAGCAATCCCTTGTAGCATATTCCCCCAATAAGAGACAGGACTCTAGATTGAGAGTGAACTAACTCTAACTTTATTGAACAAGGAACAGACTTATATACAGTTTTCCCCCACAAGGTTACCGCCCAGGTGGACCTTGTTGAGGACTGGACGTGACATTCACAATCCAATAGAAACAGGGGTTTACACTTCCATACAGTGTACACAAAAATATACAATGTGGGACAATCCCCCCTCCCCCTTAGCATCCAATCCACATACATATATACATCCCATAATAAGTTTATCTTAAGGCAGACAGACAGAACAATGTGAGGTCATTAACATCTACCAAATGAGACAGGGGCAATCCACATTCCCTCCCAATCCACAAATAGGGAAAACTTGTCTGAAATGGAAGGATATGTAGTATACACATTCTTTAGGAATTACAGATTTCATGGAAATGGGAATAAATCCTCATATTTCTGTATGGAGATATTGCTGACAAATATGACTGTCCCATCTGAAGCAATTCAAGCCATTAATTATCTGTTTTTAACTTTTAGTGACGGTGAATACTGTCACAAGTAGCAGGTGAGTTAAAATTAGGCTTTGGGTGTTGGTTGTGCCTTCATCCCTTTAAAGGTACTCTTGATGAAAGCAAGAATTGGCCTTGTTGTAAATAAAAAAAAAAAAAAATGAAATTATACACACCTGTCAAACGTGCAGAAAAATTGGGCTTTGGGTGTTGGTGGTGCCTTCACACCGTAACCCTATAGAGGAAATTTTGATGAAAGCAATACCTGACCTTGCTGTAAAAAAATTAAATTATATGCACCTGTCAAACAGGTGCAGAGAAAGTGGGACTTGGATGTTAATCGTGCCCATGAAACCTATGCCAAAAAATTTACTTGGTTAAATCAACACTCACAAAGCTAAGCAGTCTAGACAGTCTTGCAGAGATTCCAGATCCCAAACAAATTTAATCAGCGACATTGGCATCAGGGGCTTGATAGCTGCTGCTTATAAAGGACTGAGTCATTTAGACACATGCCAGTCTGTCAACGGAGACAGACATGCTCTTTTATCTGTCACAAAACCTTCATTGAATGCCCGTTCGCAAAGCACGCTGCATGCAGGGCAGCCAAGCAGCTCAAATTCATGCTGGGCAAGTTCTGGCCAGTGGTCTATTCTCATGACCCAGTAACCCACTGGATCATCTACTGGAAAGCTCTCCATGTCTGTTTTCTCCCCTACATAATTGTCACCATATGATGCAGATGCTGCTAATGGGAAGTTGAAGCTGACAGCCCTGGGCATCGATGACTACATTTTTTTTTAAATGCATCACTTAGGCGGCCTCCTTTTTCCACGTTCCTCCTTTGACTAACAGAAGCCTCAAAAATACCTTTTCAATGAGACTGTAACCTACCAGAGTCTGGAAAGGTGTTACATAAACTCCTCCAAAAAGTGTAATCAAGATATTTCATCCTGTGCTCCCTCTGCAAGGGCAGGATGAGTTCTGAGACTTTCCACTTGAAACGGTGGTTAAGGAGGGTTGCCAACCAATAATGATCCTTCTCCTTGATGCTACAAATTCTCGGGTCCTTTTTTAAGAATAACAGAGCCCATGTACCACAAGTTTGTGGAGGAATTAGAAGCAGAGTCCTCAGGATCACTGAGGATTACACTATCTGGAACTGTGTCCTCCCAGCCACATACTATTACCAAGGTTTCTTGGGACTGAAAACCATCTCCTAAGGTTTGACGTATGTCATCCTCTGCTTCGATTCCTCCAAAACAGCTAGAATCCTCCTACGCCTCCCTCTCCTCTTGTGTGTTCTGTGGCATCACAAGAATCGTGTCTGCATAAAGCGGGCCTTGTGAGGAAAGGAAGGAAGCTGTGCTGTGGGAAATGGGCTGGAAGATAAGAGCACTACAATCTGATGGAATATGGTGCCTGCTCCCTACTGTTCCATGATGGCTGCCTCTGGTGGACACTGTCTTGTTGGGGTTTTGCCTCCTCCTATACTATTCTCCCTATGCTCACACTACACTGACACTACACTCACTCTACACTAACACGAAACTAACACTCAGAGTCACAATAACACACTAACTAGCTATCAATGAGCCCTGCTCTATCTACCTCAACAACACACTGCAAAAAGGTTCCTGTGGGAAGGAACCTTTTATAGTATGGGGTGGGACTTTGAGCACTAGCCATGACTGGGCAAAGTCATCATGACTTTGTCCAATCAGGACTCTGACAGTGCTCTGTGCCCTGATTGTGCAAAGCCTTCACCTGACCAGCCATCAGGTGCATTGCCTTATCCAATTAGGGCCCTAGAATGCACTGTACAGCGTGCAGTGCATTGTGGGGTGCTCAGCGGGCAAACATCCCACTGACCAGCGGTCAGGTGCATTGCTTCATCCAATTAGGGCCCTAGAATGCACTGTGCAGGGTGCAGTGCATTGTGGGGCACCCAGCTGGTGAACATCCCGCCGAGCTCCCTGTAAATTGGGGTGTTCGCTGAACAGGTAATGTTCAGCTGGAACTCATGCTCGTCCCAAACTGCTCACCCAACACTAGGGACCAGTTTTTTTTCTCTTGTGTAGTGTAGTGACTGGAAAACATCACTCTCTGCCTTTCTTAAACCTACAATCCTGCTTGTCTCCTAATTCTCAGCCTCCCTTTCCTTACCCTTTATTTCCCCAGCCTCTTCTTTAAACAGCAAACCCTGTTTTCTTTGCTTAGGGTGGAAGTAAACATTTTGTCTTCAATTTGTGCTGAAAAATAGCAGTGTTTTCCTGGTATGTGAGTATTACTAGGCATTCCTGTACTTACAGGCTCATAGCTGTACATCTTCGGTGTGAGGCACTGCTGCCTCTGACTACTAGTCCCACAAGATTTGAATTTAGATTCACTACTGTACTGCTCACCATACTCCTTGTTGAAGTTAATAATGGGAAAACGATCAGCTGCAGAGAGGAAAAGGAAGTACTAGTGGCTAGTTCTTTGCCATGTGCCTACATTTTTGTAGATATACTGTAGCTTCCAGAGTTAATTTCCTCTTTAATTGGACCTTACACCAAAATGCACAGTCTTCTTATTAAATAGTGTTGCAGACCCTATGTAGGAAAGTTCCATTATCCCTTAAAAAAACATCTGTGAAGAACAGTAATAAAAAAATACTTACCATATATCCGCCTTCCTTTTGCGGTACCCAGGAATAGATGACATCAGGATTCTTTAAGTGAGATACTGGGAATGTTGACAATCCCAAATTAAGTAAGACGACCCTTCAGCACAGTACATTATATAACCATATTCTCTCAAGATTTGAGATCTTGAGACATCCCAGGTTCTTCTGACCCAAAGGATTTTGACATAATCTTTTCTTGGGCTCTGCAATTGGAAGGTAAATTAATATTTTCAACTTTTTCCCATGTGGTGACTTCTACTAAGGGTAAATAGAGTATTTTCATGTTGGGGGTTGGCCTTGCTTTTTTTGTGCAAGGTCCACTTTAGGTTCCTGTCCAATACTTTGCCATGGCACAGTTTTGGAGACTGTTCTATTTTATTTAACATAAGCCTGTAAATGTAATGAAATTGTATAGGAGAGAGAGGGGGATGTCACAGTCATGGATCAGGCTTGGAGACCAGAAGCTATAGCAGTAGAGGAGACCCCACCAACCAGCAGGATAGCTATAGAGGCTGGCCACCCTGGCAAATGATGCAGGCTCATCCAAGGTGTAGGGTCTAAATACTAACCAGTGTTCACTAGAGCTCCAGATGGTGAAGATGGATTTTTCTGTCTTAATACCAGGTCACAATCCTCAAGATTGCCCCACCAGGAGTCAAGCAAGCCGAGGTCCAGTAGAAAATATAGTAGGTAGGGAATCAAACAGAAGTGTAGTCAGTAAACAAGCTGAAGTTCAGTAACAAGTAGTTGCAGGCTGGGATCAAGCAGAAGCAAAATCAAGAAACAAGCCAAAGGTCAGTAACAAGGTAGCGAAGATAGCAGGAGAGACAAGAGCGAGATATTGGCTGGAGAAAGCACAATAATCTGACAAACAGGAAGAGTAAAGGCATGGCTTAAATAGGAGGCTCTTGGGAGGAGCAAAGAGATCAAGGTTAACAAAAAACACAATGCATGGCAAGATTATGTAATGGATCCGACAGGGAGATGTCCAGCATTTCAGGTAGCTCAGCAAAAAGAGTTACTGCCAGACACAGCAGAGATCCCAGGCCCAGAGTGAGGCACATACATTTCATTTATGTATATGCTCTCAGTGCTTACTGGACAATCCTTCCCATGGGAGTGCGTGCTGAGAAAAGCCGGGATCCAACAATAACTGGCTGAGCTATCACTAAATCCTTACACTTACCCATCAGAAACTTCATACTCTGCTTTCTTTGAAACTGCAACACAGTGTCAGGAAAGAAGAAGTAACCCCAGGCACATAGTTATGTGCAGAAGGAGAGTGTTTGTTAGCCAACAGAGAAAGCCTATTAGCCAAACCCATGGACAGAGAATTCCTGTTCACCGTCCACATCCACCACCAAGTGGTGCCAAATGGCCTATATAAACACCTCTGCTCCACTAGGACCTTGCCTTATGGTCTACAGCTTCCTGCTTCCTGTTCCTGGTGTTTGAACTCTGTTGCTGTCCTGATCCATCTGAACACGCTTGTACTCTGCCTGAACCGACCCCTGGCTTGCTCTTTGACAACGTCTCCGCTTTATCCTGCTGTCTGCCGTTGCCAACTCCAGCCTGAACCTGACTACTCTGCTGCTTCCTGCTCTGTTCCTAACGTGCCTGCTAGTTAACTACCGGGATTGCTTGACCCTGCTGTGTAACCGGCCATCCTTATTCCTGCTGTCTGCTTCCTGCCAGCCTGCCAAGTGTCTACTGCCTGTAATCTGCCAGCCTGCTAAGCATCTGCTGCCTGTGACCAGCCAGTCTGCCGAGTACCTGCTGTCTGCATCACATTCCAGCCTGCATCCAAGTACGCATGGACCTCACATCTGCAACCTTCACAATCTGAACTTCTAGGCACTCGTGCCACTCCAGGCTTCTGTGCCTCCTGTTTATATTATCAGGGGGGTACTAGGCCGGAGGTGTAAGAGATCGCCTTCCTCTCCACGTCAGGCTCCATCTCCAGGTACGTAAACACAGACTCCATGATCTCCCGCAAGATCACATTTTATGGAGGAACATCACATCACATAGACAGCATTATGTGATCATACAGGTAGCCCACCTGCCTTGTAGTGCAGGGTTGTGGCTTCAATTCTCTCCAGCGAACTATGTAAATATAATTCATATGTTCTCTTTGTGTTTGTGTGATCTTTTTTTATGGTATTATTTTAAACCCATTCTTTTTCCTTGAATTGTTTTGAAGGAGAACAAATTAAAAGATACATAGTGGGTTTGCAATAAATAATTATTTATTATTAGATTCAAGTAGAAAAATATAATAATTACAAAAAAAAGTTTACTTTGAGTGCAGGTAGATATTTCATATAAATATTTCTCATTTACCCCACCTGACCAGCAGATGTTGAGTGTGAGTCTGGTTCAACAATAACTCATACAGATGTATTGACAACTGTCAATATAGATCTGAATAGAAGGATCTCAGATTATATACACTAAATAAATACTCCACCACCTCCTGCTCTGTACCGATTAGGATCTTCTTGAAGATGGGTCTTAAAGATTGGATGGGTCTATTAGTTCATAATGATTCATTTTGTAACTGGGTCAAGCTTGTTCATATCTAAATATCATTCTCCTCATCATCTAGAACAATATCCTGGCTCCATTCACAGCTGAAACAGATCCTCTTCCTCAGAGGTTATTATCTATTAATATATCACTTTCAGTCCTGGATGGTGAGCTTCCAGCTGTTTTAGTGCTCTTCTTCCATCATCTGACATGGGGTTGCCTTTGATCCTAGAAGAGAGCATGTGAACAGTCATCAGATCTCAGCAGAACACTCTCACACTATTTTTCAGCATCCTTTAGGACATCTATTATACTAGCCTTTCACCTTGGTATAGGACTTTCCTGACAGACTCCATGGCAGCATGCGTATAGGTTAACCCCGTCTCCACTCCTCCCCTATAGGACTTCACTCTCAAAAATCTTTGCTCTGAGCCAGAGGCCATGTTCCTTTTTTGTCCTCCTTCTAAGGACCAGAATTATTGAAGTCTTACCTTGGATGAAGTGTCCACAATCGAGGCCTGGTTGTTCGGCAAGCTGAGCCCGGAAGACATGTGGATAGATTCAGTGTCATGTGGAGTCCCCAGCAGTCCCCAGCTATTAGCGGGGGATGGGTAAGGGCAATGGATTCAGTGCCATGTGGAATCTCCAGTTATCTCCAGCTTTTAGCAGGGTGGAGAAGGGTGCGATGGATTCAGTGCCATGTGGAGTCCCCAGCTATTAGCGGGGTGGAGAAGGGCAATGGATTTGGTGCCATGTGGAGTCTCCAGCAATCCCCAGCTATTAGCGGGGTGGAGAAGGTTGATGGATGCGGTGCCATGAAGAGCTTAAGCTTGGCCATTGTCAGGCAAAGCGGCAGTACGGCCAAATAGCCTTGCTATTAGCAGGTGGCCGTAAAATGCCCTGAGCCCGTGCAGCAGCATCTTCTGGACCCTGGCATGGTCGTGGGGGGTGCCGTGTGTGGTGATGTATACTTTTATTTTTGCATATTCCATGGCAGCAATTGTGTGTGTTTGTTTGTTTTTCTTCCCTGGCTCTAGTGTCTCCCAGCCTATGGCGGCTGGAGTGCATTTGCGTTTAAAGCCGCCACTCTCTCCCTTCCAGCCTGGCATCCCTGGGTTACTCCTGCCCAGGGACTCAGCGCATGTGCGCTGTGGGTGGCGGTGGTGTCATTACAGTGGAGAAGTTCAATCAGCGGTCAGTACTGTTGATATTGGGATTTCTCTGTGGGCAGCTTGCAGCAGTTTTCCTAAATGCTGTGTGCAGTCATCACAGGTATATGCTCTGCAATAATACCCTTGTGTGCTGCCTGTGTGTGCTGTCTGTGTGTGTGATCCTGATAGTTCTATCACCTGTGCAGGTTGGCTGTCTGTGCAGTTTCCACACTACGGATGTATCACTGCCCCCCCAGCCCTTGTGTAGCGGGGATGAGAGGGTGTGTTTAACCCTTTCCTTTTCTCCCTTGCCTGGACATTCATTTTGTTTTTTTAACCCTTTTCCTTTCTACCTTATTTTGTTTTCTTTTTAGGTTTTTAAGTCCTTCTAGTTCAGATTGACAATACATGGCACATGACATACATGATAAAGACCTCATTAGGTCACTACATCAACATTCTTCTTCCAGATTTAGTTGTCATTAGTCACCGTCAAGGTCCAGCCTTTATAGCAGAAGCTGTGAATCCTCTTTTAGGCACCACATCCACCGTCATGTCAGCCTCTCCATGGACGGAGCCTAATGGGGATGCAGTACTTAGGTCCCAGAGGGCAAATCTCTGTGTGAGCCATACTAAGCCCAGGCGGTTGGAAAAGGGGATGGGGATTTCCAGCAAATGGAATCTCTGGTGAGGCGCGTAGTGTAGAAAACCCTTAAAGAGTGGGTCTACAGCCGTTATGGCGTGTTCTCCCACAAGGGACAGCCAGGAAGAACTGGAATCGTCCTAATCAAGCCATCTATCTATGAAGACCTCAGAAAGTGAGGCAGAGTGAGAGGGGTCCCTTTGCCCATGTGACAACCTTGGTCAAGGCAATGAAGGGGGCATTTACATGAGTAGAACCTATAGAGTCTCCTGCAAAGAAATAGGAAGTTCTAGCTTCCATGGTTGACATCATCCACATAGTGGCGTCCGGCACCTGCTAGGCCAAAAGATGACACAGTCTAGAGGACAAAGTTCAGAGCGTGCGAGGGTCGCACATTTTTACAGACCAGGTCTGGATTTTAGGAAGAGCTGGTGAAGAGGCCAGATATCCTCTCAGAAGTATGCTAAAAGCTTGATCTCGGGTATCCAAGAAGCTACTGAGTTTAAGCCTCAGACTATTGGAATGTCAAAGCGATCTTTTCAGGACACAAATGGTCCATCAGAAGTCCTTCCACAGATTTTGCCTCACTCTGAGGTAAAATGAAACATATACTCTTGTATTATGTAAAGTCACTGGTGTCGCAAAGTGCTGCTGTGCCAGTCCCAGGATGCAAGAGATTTTAGGGCATGTACTCCCCTCTCTTTATGGTCATGAAGAGGAGCAGCTTGCAGGGGCCAATTTTAAACCTTGCACACCTAAACCAATTTTCATCAAAAGATAGGGGGTCCACCCAGGTGACTGGCTCATTTCCAATAGACCGAAAGAGGCTTACTTTCATGTGCCCATTGTACAAGACTTTCGCAAGTTCCTTCGGTTCGCTGTAGTTTAAGACCATCTCCAGCTTGCTTGTCTACCTTTCAGGCTTTCAACATCACCCTGTGTGTTTTAAGGATCTTATTGGTTGTTAAGGTCTTTATCAAAGCAAGGAGCATATGCCTGCATTGTTACTTGGATGTTCTTTTCCTACTGTCCCATGACAGAGGGCAGCTGCTCTTCAAAATTCAGCTGGCGGCTGATTCTGGAAAAGAGACACCTGGAGCCCACTCTGTCTTTTGTGTGCCTCGGGGCTCAGTTTGTTATAATCAAGAGGGCCATTGCTTTGTCTATGGATCCCGATGTTCTGGAAGAGAATACTCCTGGCCCTGTCTTCTTCCCACCTGTGAGACTTTCAGTGTCTAAAATGATTGACACTATGGTGTCTACAGATCCAATGGTCAAGTGGATGCTCTGGAGAACGCGGCCCTTCCGGAGGGTGCTTCTCCAGCAGTGGGAGCCAGGAAGCAGAATTCAGGTCATCTACATAACCTCAGTCATGAGAGTGAGTACCCTGGTGGCTGCAATGGAGAAACTGGCTCATCTGGCCATTCCATTTCCCCATTTCCTGGTTACCAATCACATTCGATACCACCAATATGAGTCTGGGGCCTTGCTGCCTGTCAAAGATAGCTCAAGGCAGGCAGGGCTGTCAATTTCACAAGATTGTTTTGAACATTCTGAAACTCCGGGCAACCTTCTGCACCCTACAGGCCTTTCACCATGTAGCGAAGGGAGTGTCAGTGCTCTTGGGCTAGTCAACACTACAGCGGTCTCCTACGTTAAAAGACAAGGGGGGACTCACAGCCTGTTTTCTATTACAAAAATCAAGCCTACATCTTAGTGGCTTATTTCCCGGGAGTCCAGAATATTCTATCAGACTTTCTTTCCAGAGTCCAGTTGGACAACAAGGAATGGCCTCTACATGTGGAGGATTTTCCAGCGCAGATGGCCTAAAGGATCCTTGGAAATGCAGCGGTTCCTCTGTGTTTCTTCAAGTCCTGGTCATCCTTGGGTTTCTTCGAAAACCCTGAACAGAAGTTGTGGAGTTAGTGGCAGTGATGCCTTATTGGCCAATTTGGCCATGGTTCCCCTTGCTAGCACTGTTTTGCTGCCAGAACCCAGTGCCTCTTCTCATCAGGCCTCTTCTCATCAGGCTAGACCTTCTGTCACTGGGTGCATTTCTACATCCATGTCCAGCACGGTTACCTCTGACGGTCTGGTTCTTGAGATTGGAGGTCCTCGGGTGCTCCCCAAGAGTCATCTCTCTCTTTCTCTTGAATAGCAGGGGGGGACACAAACAAAGTTTACGGAAGAATCTGGTCAAAGTCTGTGCAATACATGTCTGCTTCTGACAGATCATGTACTGATCTAGAAGTTCTAAATATTCTGGACTTCCTCCAGTTGGATTTAGATCTGGCTCTATCGATCAGCTCCTTCAGAGTACAAGTGTCAGCTTTATCAGCCTTCACAGGTTTTTCCAGGTCTAGGCATCTTTCCTGTCCAACAATTCTTCAAGGGAGCAACTAGGTTTAGACCTCAGGGTAAGTAGAGGTTTTCCAAATGGAATCTCCCTCTTGTTCTCAACTCCCTCTCGGGAATTGGAGTGGAGTGTTCTAGGACTGTCTCCATTAAAGGCCTCTCTGTCATGTTTGCCTTTCTCCTGGCTATCACGTCGGCATAAAAAGCCTCAGAGGTTGATTCACTGGTCATGGAGAACTTTTCTTAATGTTCGAGCAGTGCTTTTACCTAGCTTTGACTCAATTCCCATGGGTAAATCAGTCTTTCATGGGACCCAAGAAATAGTTCTGCCGACCTTTGGGGTACTAACTTGGGTCCTTTAGATGTGGAAGAGGTTGCTCTGTGGCTTAGTTGGTTAAAGCGCATGTCTAGTGAACAGGGAATCCTGACTTTGACTCTCAGCAGTGCCTTCCTTTGGTTCTAAGAATCTCTCAGATATTGGGAAGTTACATCTACAAGCTAGAGCTTCCTTCAGGCTTCAGAATGTCTGTTTATCCTTTTTTCCGGAAAAGACAAAGGGAAATGTGCCTCATCTAGGACGATTGTGGCATGGATTGTCTGTGCCATCCGACAGTCTCACAGAGCCGAGGGCTTGGCTCCTTTGGGGATGGTGACCGCTCACTCAAACAGGAGTGTGCCCACATCCTGATCGGCTTTGCAGCATGTAGTTCCCAATGTAATCAGTAGGGCAAACTTGTGGTCCCCAATCAATACATTTATGACTCATTATTGTTTAGAACCGGCCTCTTTATCTTCTGTTAATTTTTGGTTTACAAATCCTGTTGGTGGACAGTGTCAATTAAACCCTTTTCTTTGGTTCTGCGATTGCCCACCCGGATGTGTATGGCTAGATATTTCCTATACGTATGCTGCCATGGAGTCTGTCAGGAAAACTGAAAATTTCCTATTAAATACTTACCGTAATTTTCCTTTCCTGATGGACTCCATGGCAGCAGGAGTTCCCACCGAGAGTCAGGAGTAGACTTTTTACGGAACGCGGTCTCTGGCTGAGAACGAAGGTTTATGTGAGTGGGGTCCTATAGGGGAAAAGTGGAGGTGGGGTTAACCCATACGTATGCTGCCATGGAGTCCATCAGGAAAGGAAAATTACTTCAAGTATTTGATAGGAAATTTTCTGTTTTCACAACAAAGAATGGAAGAGAGCAGTATTGAACTAGTATGGAAGAGAGCTGGGAATGTACTGTATCTTATTAGAGGCAGAAATTGTTTGTGATAAATGTTAGTTAGTATTGGATATAGGAGTTGTGGTGTACCATGTATGATGAGGTGCAAAAAAATTAAGCGGCCCTCTAACTGTTCATAATCCGAAATTCAATCCCTTTAGTGATACAGAATCTTTTTTTCCTTTCATAGTATTCATATAGAAACCATATCCCTTTATAAAACTCCAATGAAAAAAAGTTTATAAGAAAAATGTTACAATTTAGACGCACCAATATTACCATACATGTGTAGCATTACCATACATTCTATACACAGGAATACCACACAATAACACTGAAATGACTCAAATTGTGCTACTGTATTGGGATTTTTACAATTTCAATTCATCTTGGCCAAAAAAATCTCCCCTGACACTGGGAAGATCCCCCAACACTGAATGATGACAATGGTTGTATGTCAATGGTCAAAAGACAGAAGGTTCATATGAGCTTTTTGATTGCTAATTGAAGTAAGATTTTATTCCCCCATGTATAACAACTTAAAATTACAACTATTTTATTAGTTGCCAAACTAAATGGAATATCAGAATTTACCAACATTTTAGGAAAATTATATTTCATTGCTAATAACAGAGAGTGATAAGATCCAAGAATAAGACAAAAGTCTAGGGTTGACTATTTATGGAGTCAAAAGATGTCTAATACATTATTCTTTATATCTTAACATATATTTTTAGATAGTGTCCCAGAATATTATTGTCTAAGTCAGTCTCTTTATACTCACAGTAATCCCTCTATCCGGCTTGTTGTCAGAGCTGCTATCAGATCACTGAAATGAGGACCCTCCAGATTGTTATTTGACAGGCCCAGTGTCCTCAGTGTCTGGTTATTTTGTACTCCAGATGCTAGGTGGGGACAGGAACTGTCTGTCAGGTGATCATTCATCAAACTATAGAAGAAGAGAAGAATATTACCAGAAGAAAATGATTTTCTTCCCCCCCAGAATAAATGTAACTTTTTATAACCCCACTTGAACAGAACAGAACAAAAATTTATCTTTATTGGTTTCAGTTATGTTAGATCACTTTATAAAACTCCAGTAAATATAATTGTTTAGGAAACAAAATTATAAATGTAGTCGCTGGACTACAGAAACATGGAGAAGGAGGCACTGGCCTCTTTACAGTCAGGGGGCAAGCTATAGCCAGGAAGGTCTAAGGACTTTAAAGCAAAACGTTGAGGGTCATGGGACTTGAAAATCCAGAAGATCAACCCTAGAATGGGAATCATGGACTGCAATAAAACAGTTCCCACAGAAAACTGAAACAGAGGGGGAGTGGTGGAAAAACTTTTATTGGACTGATGCAAACAACCTCATCCCCATGGCAGCATAGGAGTCCATGCAAGGACATCAGCTTGTGTACCAGCATCTCCGCAGGAAACCAGACTGGCAGAGACTGGAGCTTGAGGCTTGAGACCGGAGACCAGCGGCACAGACTGTGGGGTTCCTATCCATCTTGCCCGTGCTATGGGGAGACTGAAACATCTTCCCTCTTCACTTCTAATGACTGGAGCTATCTGTACATAAGCAAGGAGCCTCTTTCCTACAGTGGGAAACTAAAGCTGCACCACAGTTACTGGTAAGATGGCTCATTGTTCACTTTTCACACATTGATAGCAGGGACTAACTGGAAGCAGAATACTTATTAAATAGCAGCTACACTGCATGCTAATTCATCAAGACTGCATGCTAATTCATCAAGACAGATAAGTGTGCCAATGCTGCTTATGAGCCCAAATGTAGCCAGCAGTAGAACACAATAAAGAACTGCCCCCCTACAAAGCCATTATTCTAGCCTCTATCTAATAATAATTTAAAGGACACCTCCACCCAGCTAGCCTAACCCTAGCAGAGTCACTGGTAATGCACTTGAAAGTATAATCCCCTGAATGCAGTTCATTCTACAATGTCCATTGTTGCACTCATGCTGATCCTGGTGCATAGTGTTCTCCTATTCCTACAGCTGAATATTGATAATAATGTACAGTATGTTGAGTTGCACTACTACTGTTGCTAATCCACTTTTATGCCTTTATCGTTCCCAATCAAAGTATGACACTATATGAAGACTTTCTTTCACTGATTCATTCGGTGCCTGTTTCCTGACCCAGCATCATTACTGTGTACCTGGTATTGCTTCAGTGATTATTGTGATATTGAAAGCTTTGCTCATTTAACCTAGTGTGTCAGAGGGGCTGGAGTCATTAAGGAGGTCAAGGCAAAAAACATAAGCCCCATTTTATCGTGTGGCTCCTATGGGGTAGCACTACATAAAAATCGTATAATGGAATACACGTACACGTTATTATTCGTCATACATATGTTAAGGTGGGTGATATCTCCATACGCAAGATTACCAAAGAATATTGCTGACATAATTTGTATTGTGCTATCATATTGATTTTTTTAAATATTATTTTATTTCTGATAAATCAGCTCTGTTCTCATAGGAAGTAATGGGGAGATCCCAGTGGCGGCCCGCCTATAGAGGGAACAGGGGCGCCGCCCCCCCAAACGAAGCAGAAAAAAAAAAGATTAAATTAAAAAAAAGGTCAAGTTTTCGCCCACTAGGGGCGCCGGACTGTGTGCTGGGTATGGGGGGGTGGTGTTTTTGACCCCACCCTCGCCCGGCAGAGGCGCCGATTAGCGCTCTTCTGGGGGTGTGTCGGGGCGCAGAGCAATGCGCCCCGAAACACCCCACTTTAATGATGTCCAGAGGTGTGATTGGTCCAGAGTCCAGCCTGGACCAATCACAGGAGGACATCGGACCTGGTGACGTGACGCCTGGAGGCGGTGCACCGCCCCGGCGTCACGTTCCCCTTCAGTTCCCGCCCGCCGGAGAAGAGGAGACAGGAGAGCCGCCGCTGCTCGTGAGGAAGAAGAAGATCGTGTCACCAACGCAGCGCATCCCGTCGCCGCCCCGGGCATGCCGTCCATGACTAGTGAGGTAAGGTAAGTGTCTGCTTTGAAGGGGGCACGCACACTGATCTCTGCATTGGGGACATTGCATGTACGCTGGTCACTGGCTGCATTGGAAGCACGCACGCTGATCTCTGCATTGGGGACATGTACACTGGTCACTGGCTGCATTGGAAGCACGCACGCTGATCTCTGCATTGGGGACATGTACACTGGTCACTGGCTGCATTGGAAGCACGCACGCTGATATTTGCGTTGAGGACATGTACACTGGTCACTGCATTGGAAGCACGCACGCTGATCTCTGCATTGGGGACATGTACACTGGTCACTGCATTGGAAGCACGCACGCTGATCTCTGCATTGGGGACATGTACACTGGTCACTGCATTGGAAGCATGCACGTTGATCTCTGCATTGGGGACATGTATGCTGGTCACTGCATTGGAAGCACGCACGCTGATCTCTGCATTAGGGACATGTATGCTGGTCACTGCATTGGGGACATGTACGCTGGTCACTGCATTGGGGGCATGTATGCTGGTCACTGCATTGGGGGCATGTATGTTGGGCACTGCATTGGGGACATGTATGCTGGTCACTGCATTGGAGGCACACACGCTGATCTCTGCATTGGGGACATGTACACTGGTCACTGCATTGGGAACATGTATGCTGGTCACTGCATTGGGGACATGTACGCTGGTCACTGCATTGGGGACATTTACGCTGGTCACTGCATTGGGGACATGTATGCTGGTCACTGCATTGAAAGGGGGCATATATACTGGTCACTACATTGAAGGGGGCATGTACTGTGGGACTAGTGCTAGGGGGCCTGTACTGTGGGGTTTGTGTCAGGGGGTCTGTACTGTGGGATTAATGCTAGGGGGTCTGTACTGTGGGGTTTGTGCTAGGGGGTCTGTACTGTGGGGTTTGTGCTAGGGGGTCTGTACTCTGGGATTAGTGCTAGGGGGTCTGTACTGTGGGGTTTGTGCTAGGGGGTCTGTACTGTGGGGTTTGTGCTAGGGGGCATGTACTGTGGGGTTTGTGCTTGAGGGGTTTGTGCTGGGGGGGGTCTGTACTGTGGGGTTTATGCTAGGGGGTCTGTACTGTGGGGTTTGTGCCACTCTCAGTGAGTGTAACCCATAATAGGGTGTCTCTCACAGTATATCCCATAATAGGGCCCCTGCTCCCTATTATGGGATATACTAGTACTGATGGACCCCTTAATATGTGATCTATTGGGAGAATTTGTTCACTCAAGCAAAATACAGGGGACAAAATGGGTAGAGTCTATAAGGGGTGGAGCTTCTGAGAAACAGGAGGGGTCAAAATGGAAGGGCGGGGTCTTGCGCCCCCCCATCTTAAAACTTTACCAGCCGCCACTGGGAGATCCCCCAACAATGAATGGTGATCATTTTCATGTAAAATTACAGGAAGCTCACTGTAGAGCTGATTTGTTACCTGTAGATCTATAAACATCTGATCTGTTACCTGTAGTTTTACAAAAATGCGGTCTGCTCCTACCCTGTTGCTGCTCTGCACTGAAAGGTAAAGTTGTTGCCACATCTTACCTACTGTTTATTAAAGCTAGAGCTTCATGGCCAGGCTGTATATCCACATCCCTATTGAACCTGTGGTTAGACCAACACCCCTCCTTTCTTGAGCAATAGGTTTTATTCCCAGCTGTTGCTAGTTCTTGCATGTTCCTAGTTCCAGTCTTATGGAGTTCCCAAGATCTGTGACCTGTGTCTCAAGTGATTCCTGTGCCTCCAGTGTTCCCTATACCTCTGTACCTTCATCGACCTATGCACTCCTGTACCTCAAGCCTTCTCTGCACTCCTGTTCCTCCACAGACTCTGTCTCACTGTGAACTCTCTCAAGTGACCCCTGTATTTCTGTATCTCTGGTGACCTTGTTCTTGTGTTCCTGTGTTCCATAGTTCCTGTCTCTCCATTTAGTAGCCTTGGCCTTGTATCTGACTGCACTTGTCCGTGGTCCTGCATTGACCTTCTGACTGTTCTTGTTTCTGAGATTACCTACCTTGGAGTCATCCTGCAGCAAAACATATGACCCTTGCAGGGTAAGGTGGTAAATACAAGAAGATGAGCGAACATCTATTTGCTGGGCCCCATTGGGAAGTATTAGCCTGAAATAACTCAGCTCTGAGCACAGTCTGTGCTTGTTACTAAGGTAACATTAGGAGTCTAATAGACCTTATGTCTCCTTAAAGAGAACCTGTCATCTCCATTATGCTATCACATAGGGGACTTGCTACCGCCTTGTTAAAGCAATAAAGTTAGGGGAAAAAAATGTTTAAAAAGTAAAATCTTTATAAAATAAACTAACACCCTCAGAAATTTCAAACCCCCAAGTACATACCCCTATGAGCACAAGTGAGTGCCTCAGGTGCGCATGAGTACAAAAACAATATTTGAGCACACATTATGATTCAAGTGCATGCTGAACCAAGAACAGTAACTTTGGGGGCATCGTTCATGGTTAACTTTAAATTGATAACCTGTAAAAGCTTTTGGTACATTTTTGTACCATAGTTTTTCACTGTTTAATGAAGGCACACAGTTTTGAGGATTCACATGTTTGATATCTATTTACTCAACGCAACCTCATCTTTTTTTTTTGCCAAGAAATTTAGATTTGTGTGCATTAGATAATTTGAGTGTATTTTTTCTGAAAATATCGATAATTTGATAAATAGTAGTGTAAATATTGTGTAACATAAAACACTGCAATTACCAGGACAGAGCTAGCCAGCGAGCGGGATGTCGGTGTGATCTGGAGCTCCGGCGGTTTAGGGGAATACAGCGTCACGCTGCGATAGCACAGAGACCATTCTGTCGGCCAGTCCAGCACCTCTACCCTCCCAGGACACCCCTGACCCGACTCAGCCATGTCACGAAAGAGAAAGCAAGCCGGGAAGCCACAAAAACGTTTGGCTTTTTTCCAGCAGCAGCAGCGTGGGGAGGCCCAAGATGGTGCTGGCTGTTCTTCCCCTGTTGCATCCGGGCCTGACCTCCGCATCTGGCAAGCATACTCAGAGGAGCCTACAAACTGTGAGTACCACTCCTAGAAGCTTTTCTTCTGGCAACTCGACCCCCAACTCGGGCAACCGGTTAAATCCTGGTTTAAATCAGAGAAACACCACTCCTCTGCCATTTATAACCAGGCTCCAGATTAAGGAGAGGATACCAGGGACTTGCCTGATTCCATAAAATAATTCCCTACTTGCAACCAACCAGTACTTGATACTGTTCTGAAAGACATGCTGATGTCCCTCCTCAGCACATTACAAGCTGACCTGATTACAGGCATACCCCACTTTTAAGTACACAATGGGACCAGAGCATGTATGTAAAACGAAAATGTACTTAAAGTGAAGCAATACCTTTTTTCATTTCTCAATGCATGTAAATACACTAGCTCCATAGGAAATCTTGGTCAGCTTGACATGGCATTGCTCCCAAACCATGTGACAAGGACACCATTCTTGGGGAGCATGTTAAGGGGATCCAGGACTATGACATAGTAGATTACCTAGGCAAGCTGGCCAGCCACAAACATGATATGTTGTAGTCCTGGGTCCCCCCTCGGTACTCCCTAAGTTTGGTATCCCTGTCAATTATGGTTTGGGAGCAGTGCCATGTCAAGCTGACCAAGATTTCCTATAGACGCCAATGTTAAAAACCAGGAGTAGTGTCATGCCAAGCTGAACAAGCTGTGTCCTTACTCGCAAGTGTACTTAAAGTGAGTGTACTTAAAGCAGGGTATGCCTGTACATGCATGTACAGATTTGACAAAGATTTAAAACAATTGGAAAGCAGGGTCGACCATATTAAATGCAAGATGGGGGAATTTGCTACTACTATCAATGCATTAGTGGATGAATCTGGGGGGGAGGATGAGATGGACTGGGTCAAAGCAAAGTTAGCAGTAATTGAGGATAGATCCAGAAGAAACAATATGAAAATTTGGGGGATCCCTGAAAATATTCTACAATCTTACCTATCCCCATATGTTACCTCCATGTTCAAACAACTCCTCCCCAGTCCTTAGAGACATTATTCTTTGTCCACCTTTTTTTCATATTAAGGAACAATTATTGTCCACTATGCGCAAAAAGGAAAATATACCACCACAGTAGACCACACCACCTGCAGTTCTATGCAGACCTGTCCCAATATACCTTGCTGAAAAGGAGGAACCTCAGCACTGTCACCAAGGCCTTGAGGAACCACAACCTGACCTATAAATGGGGTTATCCCACCCAGCTCATTGTCACCAAGGAGGGCTGCAACTACACTATTGACTCCCTGGAAAAAGGTATCGCATTGCTGTGACAATGGCAGATTGTCCTGGAGGCGGTGGCCTCACCCCCTACATCAGGAAGGGCGGGTCGGGTGGAGCAGGAATGGAAGATGGTCATTAATAAAAATGCTAAAAAAAGCATTCTTAAATGACAATAATATGATCACCACTAAACTTCCCCTGAATGGCATAGCTGTTGCGTACGCTCCATGTGCCCTCACACACTACCTGAGCAGCGGATTCTGCAAACGGGCGATTTGCCCAACCACTTAGGAATACCTTTCTCTACTCTTACCAGTTGCTTTTCTGGGGACCTAAGTACTGTTTGTTTCACATATTTTTGTTTCTTTTTTCATTTTGAGTACTCTATGATTACTCCTACGATCTTCTTGATGGCTGCTTCCCAAACATCTCTACCCACCTTGCAATCTTCATGGCAAATGTTGTCACAGTTCTTATCCACTTCTTGGCGTCCGGACCATGTGGTGAGTACTGGCCTCATGTTTAATCCCACACAATCTCCTGACATTTCATCATGGGAGTTAAGTTTTTGACTATTAATGCCAATGGCCTTAATCATCCTGTTAAAAGAAAATCCTTGTGGCAGGAAGCACTAAAACACCATTGTGATATCTTGTGTGTGCAGGAGACCAACTTCAGTAGCTTAGCACCACTTCAATGTTATCATCGGAATTTTCCCCACATATTTCTCACTAAAACGGACTCCAAGACAAAAGGAGTTATAGTGGTAGTTAGGGACACGGTGACCTTTGATCTGCATAAAGAAGTCACGGACCCTAAAGGCAGATACCTTGTCTTTGTCTGCTCGATTAACTCCAAAGCCATTCACAATTGCTAATGTCTACGCCCCTAATGTCCAGCAACAACGCTTCTTCGCTAAAATTATGAAGATAGTCCGCAAACATCAACAGGACAGTTTAGTATTGTGCGGGGACTTTAACATTACCCCTGATCCCTGCATTGACTCCACTAGGCTCCCTCCATTGACTCCACTTGGTAGATCTCCTGCACTTCAATGTCATATACAGAGCCACGAGTTGTATGATGTATGGCGTTGTTTCCATGTAGGGGAAAGAGACTATACCTTTTTTTCCAACCCACATGGATCATGCACGAGGATTGATCTCTTCCTGCTAGAACGCTGGCTACTTCATAAGGTCATTTCTATGTCTATCAACCCAATAACATGGTCCGATCATGCATCGGTTACTTTGACGATTCAGGATGTACTCCCTGGCCAATCTGCGCCTATTTGGCGGCTTAACCCTCGACTATTTTGAGTTTGCAACTGACTCATCTGTGTGTTTTGCTGACCATTGCTTGAGAAGGGGAAAGGAATTTGGTCAGGTGTTTGCTATTTGCATTTGCTAATGAGACTAGCCCATTAAGGTGTTACAATTGTTGCTGGGGGAGGTGCTGTGAAGGAGTGTGTATATATAGAGAAATACTAATTAGCTGGCCTAATTTCATTAGCTGCAAGTACACCATTGCAAGTACAACATTTTAAGTACAGTGAAGAGATATTGCAGGAGATAGTCAGGAGGTAGGCTGGAAGGTGGAAAAAGAAAGAAAAGGTAAGATTTGTTTGACTTAAATTTACAAATTTATTTATTTTATTTTTTTTTCTCTCCTCTTTAAAATGGCAGACTTGGTTCAGTGCAGGAATTGTTGTGCATTTATTTCATGTTCCACTCTTTGGAGATTCGGATGCTGTCAGATCTGTAGGCAATTCTCCTTACTGCAGCAGGAAATTGCATTTTTGAAATCAGAGATATTTAAATTATCTGTTAAACAAACTCCAGCTGGGACTGCTGCAATGCCACTGCCACAGAGGACCCCCAGAAATGGCAGATGGGTTACTGCAGGTTCTGGAAGACTTAGAGTGGTGGATAGAAGACATGTCCCACAGTCGGTGGTTCTCCAAAATTCATTTGCAGCACTCTCAGAATGTAAGGACAACATGGATATGGACTCAAGCACAGAGGGTGAGAAACCATCGACTCCTATGTCTAATGTATGCAAGACTGCAGCCAAGGACAAAAAAGATAAAGTGAAGTCTCAAAGGAAGCAGCTGTTGCTGGGTGATTCAATCATAAGAAGTGTGGAGCTTAAAGAAAATGGTTTTGTGAGATGTCTCCCTGGTGCTACTGCTAGGCGAGATAGAAGACGTATTATTAATATTGTTAAGCAAGCAAAGCAGGAAGGGGACGTGGACGTTCTTGTCCATCTAGGGACAAATGACCTGGCTTGCAATGAAGTGTCAGAGGTGAAAAAATCTTTTATCACACTTGGAAATGACATACAGGATTTTGCATCCACCATCTCATTTTCTGAAGTTCTGCCTGTGCATAATGTTCAGAATGATAGGCAGAGGCGCATAAAGGAGTTCAACATATGGCTTAGTAAATGGTGTCAAGAGCAAGGATTTGGCCTTGTTTCTCATGATAGCTCTACTTGGAATAGAAAGGAACTGTACAAAAAAGATGGTTTGCATCTTTCTCTCAAAGGAACAAATATACTTAGTGAACAACTCCAAGAATTTGCGAAAGAGTATTTAAACTAGGAAGGGGGGGCAAAAGAGAGAAAATACAAGAGTCCAATTGCCCCCCGAAACAATGCCAGAACAGGTCAGAAGCACAGAGGTTAAGAAATGATAAGCTCAGAGTCCTGTCTACAAATGCTCGCAGTTTAGGTAAAAAAATCAATGAACTTGGGTCAATAATGGCATCTGAGAATGTAGATTTAGTGGCTGTTACGGAAACATGGTTTAATGAAAGAAATGACTGGGACATAACCATACCAGGATACTCTTTATACAGAAGAGACAGAGAAGGCAAGAAAGGAGGAGGAGTGGCCCTGTATGTGAAAGATAGCATTAAATCTAACCGAATACAAGTTGGTGAGGCCAACATAGAGTCAGTTTGGGTTACGTTGCAGTTTGCTAATCATGCAGTAACTCGTGTAGGTGTGATATATAGACCACCTGGTCAAGTTAAAGAACTAGATGATCTACTAGTTGAGGTAGTAGGGAGGAATCGAGCAACTATAGACCAGTGAGTCTGACATCAATAGTAGGCAAATTAATGGAAACCCTATTAAAGGATAGAATTATGGAACATCTTAAATCCCATGGATTGCAAGATGAAAAACAACATGGGTTTACTTCAGGGAGATCATGTCAAACAAATCTTATAGATTTTTTTGACTGGGTGACTAAAATAATAGACGGTGGAGGTGCAGTAGACATTGCATATCTAGATTTTAGTAAGGCTTTTGACACTGTCCCACATAGAAGACTTATCAATAAACTACAGTCATTGAACATGGACTCCCATATTGTTGAGTGGATTAGGCAGTGGCTGAGTGACAGACAACAGAGGGTTGTAGTCAATGGAGAACATTCAGAACAAGGTCATGTTACCAGTGGGGTACCTCAGGGATCTGTACTGGGACCAATTTTGTTTAATATCTTCATAAGTGATATTGCAAAAGGCCTCGATGGTAAGGTTTGTCTTTTTGCTGATGACACAAAGATATGTAACAGGGTTGATGTTCCTGGAGGGAAATGCCAAATGGAAAAGGATTTAGGAAAACTAGAAGAATGGTCAGAACTCTGGCAACTGAAATTTAATGTGGATAAGTGCAAGATAATGCACCTGGGGCGTAAAAACCCAAGGGCAGAATATAGAATATTTGACACAGTCCTGACCTCAGTATCTGAGGAAAGGGATTTAGGAGTAATTATTTCAGAAGACTTAAAGGTGGGAGGACAATGTAATAGAGCAGCACGAAATGCCAGCAGAATGCTTGGATGTATAGGGAGAGGTATAAGCAGTAGAAAGAGGGAAGTGCTTATGCCGCTGTACAGAACACTGGTGAGACCTCACTTGGAGTATTGTGCGCAGTACTGGAGGCCATATCTCCAGAAGGATATAGATACTCTGGAGAGAGTTCAGAGAAGAGCTACTAAACTAGTACATGGATTACAGGAAAAAACTTACCAGGAAAGGTTAAAGGACCTTAACATGTATAGCTTGGAAGAAAGAAGAGACAGAGGGGATATGATAGAAACCTTTAAATACATAAAGGGAATCAACTCGGTAAAGGAGGAGAGCATATTTAAAAGAAGAAATACTACCACAAGAGGACACCGTTTTAAACTAGAGGGGCAAAGGTTTAAAAGTAATATGAGGAAGTATTACTTTACTGAGAGAGTAGTGGATGCATGGAATAACCTTCCTGCAGAAGTGGTAGCTGCAAATACAGTGAAGGAGTTTAAGCATGCATGGGATAGGCATAAGGCTATCCTTCATATAAGATAGGGCCAAGGACTATTCATAGGATTCAGATATATTGGGCAGACTAGATGGGCCAAATGGTTCTTATCTGCCGACACATTCTATGTTTCTATGTTTCTATGTTTCTATGTTTCTATTGCAAGAACAATGGTTTAAAAGAGAACTGAACAGCCAATTGGCAGAGTATTTTGAATTTAATGAAACCTCAGTAGATGATCCTTTCACTTTATGGTGTGCTCATAAAGCATTCATGCAAGGGTTGTTCATTAAATTGGGAGCTAGGGCTAAGAGGCAGCGGCAGAAACATTCGGATGCATTAGTAACAGAAATTGCAGCCTCTGACACCTTGAACAAGACATCCCCATCTCCTGACTTGTCCCTTAAATTGTCCAATCTTCGTAACAATCTGCTAGAGGACTATGAAAAGACTAATAGACATTTAAAAATGACTTACTATGCCGCTGGGAATAGAGCAGGGAAACTCTTAGCATTCAAACTAAAAGGACGTAGGCAAAAAACGAGAACCCCCTCACTGCGAAATCCTGTCACCAAGTTAACAGTGTCTCACCCCCAGGACATAGCAAACGCTTTTAGTGAGTATTACGGCTCCCTTTAAAATCTGGCTACGGACCCCAATTGTGCCCAACCCAACTTGAAGGACATTGACGACTTTCTACTCAAACTGAACCTGCCACGCCTATTGCAAGACCAATTGGAATCTCTTAACACTCCGTTTAGAGTACTAGAAATCCAAAAAGAAGTATTGTCTCCCCCTAACAACAAATCCCCAGGACCTGACGGGTACACGGGGGAATATTATAAAACCTTTAGAGATACCTTAGCTCGCCACATGGTCAGGATGTATAATGCTGCAGCTGCCTCTGTGCCATTCCCACAGGAAATGCTTAGAGCATACCCTAGTTACCCTACCAGCCGGGGAAGGATTCTAGTTTGCCACAAAACTATAGACCCATATCCTTGTTGAATACGGATCTAAAACTTTTCACAAAACGTATCGCCCTTCGATTGGTGGATATTCTTCCACATCTCATTCATCCAGATCAAGCAGGCTTTACTAAGGGACGCCAGACCACAGACGCCACCCGTAGACTGATCAATATACTGCACTTAGCCAAAACTAGTCATACGCCATCGCTACTCCTAGCTTTAGATGCCGAAAAGGCATTTGATAGGATCCACTGGGGTTATATGCGTTGCGTTTTTTAGGTATTTGGCTTCAGTGGTCCTATCTTAGCTCTATATGCTAACCCCCCGGCTCAGGTTTATACGAATGGGGTGCTCTCCACCCCATTTGCAATAACTAATGGCACACGTCAAGGATGTCCTTTGTCCCCATTGGTATTTAGCTTAATGTTGGAACTCTTGGCTACATGTATCCACTCACACCCCGATATCTCTGGTTTTGGCTCCTTTACCTCGAAACATGTGATTAGCTTATTTTCCAATGACATAATCCTAATGCTGACGAATGTGGAGACTTCCCTGGCTTCGGTACATGATGTTTTGATAATGTTCTCGAGACTGTTACTATAAGGTGAATGTTTCCAAGTCACACATATTGGGGTTGAATTTCTCGCAAATGGTCTACACCAGGAGTTCCCAAACTGTGGGTCTGGACCCACTGGTAGGTCGCGAGCTGCGTTTGAGTAGGTCGCGCTGAGCCGGGAATCACTGAGAGTGGGCCCACCTAAATTGTGCTTTGCGAGCCTGCGCAGATTACAGAGAGCCCGAATCACGATGGATTCAGGACCCCGCCCACACAGTTTACGGAGGCTGGTCTGCATTTCCCATGAGGAGGATACTTGCATCAGTGAGTACGTATGTGGGCTGGTATGTAGGATAGGTTTATGTGGTGCAGAGCCAGCTCCTTGGTCCTGCTGGCGGAAGCGGTGGTGGCTAGACTGGTGACTTGATTCTCTCAGCTATAGCGGGCAAAGATGGCAGCCTCGGTGTCATAGGAGGACCAGGTTGGCTGGCGGTGTTAGGAGCTCATGGCAGCTTCTGTGACCCCAGTAGAGGATCTGAAAGAGAAGAGCCAGGACACCAAGTCCAGCATAGAGCTCCTCATCATGGAGACTCTGGGTGAGGTATATTTGGCCCTGGAGAGGGCAAACAGGGGCTTCACCTTTACTGTAAACTACTGGAGAAGGAAGGAGGGTGAGTGCCAAATAGCCTGCTGATCACTGTCCTGGGGTGGTTGATTTCTGTCCTCTGCCTGCCTTATTCTGTCTATGAGGGTGCTGATTACTTACAACTCCGCTTATATGCCACACATGCCACAGGTTTCTGACCCTTCACTTAGAACATCTGGCAAGTGTATTCAATAATAAAATTGAAAAGTAGTATATTGATATTTTTAATTTAACATCCCCTCCCTTAAAATATGCATTAGTATTATTATTACTTGCATTTATATAGGGCCAACAAATTCGGTAGTGTTTTACAATATTCAATTACAAGCAAGTGGGTCCCGAAAAATAACTGTATTCAGAAGTGGGTTTCAGCCCAAAAAAGTTTGGGAAGCCCTGGTCTAGACTACCTTACAAAGAAAATTCCCTTATCCTTGGCAACCTAGGGGGATCCAGTATCTTGGGGTTACTTTGACGCCAGATACCACCTCCTTGCTATCTGAAAACAATTCCATATCTTTGTCCTGTCTTCCAAACAAACTTAATGAGATATCCAAAACGGAGTTATCCTGGTCAGGTCGACTAGCGGCTTTTAAAATGGTATTGTTACCACAATTATTATTTATTATTGTTTAGGTCCTTGCCCATCCCTGTCCCGAGAAGCTTCTTCAAGAAGGCACGAGCATTAGTGAACAACTTTCTGTGGAGGGGCAGGAGGGCAAGGTGTGCATTTAGCAAACTGATAACGTCCAGAAAAGCAGGGGAGATGGGTAATGTTGTCCTAAAGGACTACTACTTTGCCTCCATTCTAGCGCAGACTAAGTATTGGTTTCCACAGGCAGCCGCTTTACCGTGGACTGACTTGGAAAACCAACAAGTCACAGGTAATGACCTACACTCTTTCCTTCTAGCAAGCCCGCATGCAAAAGAAGCTAATGATATTTTTGCCCCTACTATTAGAGCTACACAGTATGCTTGGCAGGTGCTGCTGAGCACGCATCATCAGAACCACCCTTTATCTTTAATACAGTTTCCCCTCTTGGGAGCCATTCACCTTATCCCTAATATATTCTTAACAAATTGTCTAACTAGAGGAGTTCACACGATAGACGATCTTATGATAGGCCCAGCGGTCAAAACGTTTAGAACGTTACAACTGGAATTCCATATACCTCCGAAAGAACATTATACATACCTGCAGCTGCATCACCTGTTGCGCACATCCAAACCCATAAATGTTTCTCTTCCATGGGACATGGTGCAATTTCTAACTTCCCCCACCACCAAAATTATAGGCATCTCATTGTTTTATAACTCTTTGGGTAATAGAACAATGGCAGAAAGCGCTGAACACAAACTATTCCGCTACCAAATGTGTTACTTTGTAGGAAGTTACACAGAAGATTAAGCTGAGGTGGTATTTTACTCCATATAGGCTGTCAAAGTTTTCATCTGGAGGATCCCCTCTTTGTTGAAGGGAGTGTGGTGGTGTGGGGACTATATTCCATGTTATGTGAACCTGTCAAAAAATCAGGCCTCTATGGGAGGGAATATTTGCTTTAATTAATAACACTTATAATATGTCCATCCCAGCCACACCAGAAGTGGCTTTATTTTCCATGGGCCTTCGTGAATTTAAATCTGGAATCAAAGCCCCTCTCATCCACATTCTCTTAGCAACAAGAATGACACTAACACGTCACTGGAGGAGACCCTCTCCCACCTACCATTCCAGAAATTATACAATTGATTAATACACAGGCATTTCATTTGCGTCCTCTAAGGGACGATATGCTAGTTAAAGCATCTTGGCACACATGGCTTAGTGGGCAAGACTTATCCATATGCTGATTTAAATTGTTTTGGTTAACGAGTACTCATTTCACTATGCTTATTTGTTCTTTGATCATTGTTATACTGTACCTTTGTTGTTCACCTGACACTTTATTCCTATTGTATTTGCTCTTTTACGAGCGAATGTTATGTTCTATTTGTAAATTCTTAATAAAAATTTATTGAAATTAAAAAAAAATGGATTTTTGTAAAATCTTACCGTAAAATCCTTTTCTCTTAGCTCATTGACAGACGTAGTCCTCGGTGATACAGCACCTTCGGGTTATGTTGCCTCCACAGGAGTAGGACTAGACAGGAAATAAAATGCTCTGGCCACACCCTAGGGGCAGTCCCCGAGGGTATATCCTCTCTCTCTCTACCACAGCAAATCAGTTATGTCACAAAAGCAGTGTTTAGAGAATTTAACCCAACCCAACTCCAAAACAGAGGGGCGGGTACTACGTCTGTCAATGAGCTAAGAGAAAAGGATTTTACGGTAAGATTTTACAAAAATCCATTTTTCTCTATCGCTCATTGACAGACGTAGTCCTCGGTGATACAGCACCTTCGGGACGTCCCAGAGCAGTATCACAAATGAGGGGTGGGAAAATGGAAATCAAATCCAAATCTAGAAGGCCCAACCGGTGCCAACTAGAAGTTTACAATGCTCATCCTTAATGATGAGACTCAACAAAAAAATTTTCAAACAGAAAAAAACCCTCGAGGTAGACCACCGGTCTCCTCAAATTGCGGCCTGCAAAACCTTGCGGCCAAATGAGGCATCCGCCGATGCCATGACATCAATTTTATAAAATTTTGTAAAGGTATGTACCGACGACCAGGTGGCCGCCTTACATACCTGGACCACTGACGCCTGATGGCGAAAGGCCCAGGAAGTACTGAGCGCTCGAGTGGAGTGCGCCCTAACAGGGAACGGAGGACTCTGACCCTTAATAGAATAAGCCTGTACCACCGTCTGTCTAATCCATTTGGCAATAGTCGCGGCAGATGCAGGCAACCCCTTTCTGGGGCCATCCGTGATCACAAAAAGTGAATCCGTCTTACGGAACGATTCCGTAGCCTTCAGGTATACCCTGATTGCCCGAACCACATCCAAGGAATGCAACGCATGTTCCCGATGATGATTGGGCTGAGGACACAAGGAAGGTAGTACAATATCTTCATTCAGATGAAAATCTGAAACCACCTTAGGAAGAAAGGATGGCTTAGGATGAAGTACTACCTTATCCCTATGAATCACCAAGTATGGGGACTGGCATGATAAAGCAGCCAGTTCTGACACCCTGCGTGCAGAAGTGATAGCCACCAAGAAGGCCACCTTCTGGGATAAAGTAAGCAAGGGAATCTCCCTGATGTTTTCAAAAGGAGGTTTCTGTAGAACCGACAAAACCAAATTAAGATCCCAGGGCGGTAAGGGCGCGCGGACTGGTGGAGCCAGGTGCCGCACCCCCTGGATGAAATTCTGCACCAAGGACTTGGTAGCTAAAGGTTTCTGAAAGAAGATTGCTAATGCTGAAACTTGACCCTTGATGGTGCTCAAGGCTAGCTTCTGCTCAACTCCTTTTTGCAAAAAGGCCAATATTCGAGTCACCGAATAGATACGTGGAGGAAATCCTAAAGATTCGCACCACGCGATATAAGTCTTCCATGTGTGATAATAGACCTTGTTGGAAGTCGCTTTCCTTGCTTTAATAAGGGTAGGAATAACTGAAGCTGACAACCCTCTGTCCTTCAGTACTTGGGTCTCAATGGCCAGGCCATTAAAACCAGCGACTGTAAAGCACAATGGTAGATTGGTCCTTTAGACCGCAGATACTCCCTGAGACGCAGTTCCCACGGAACGTCCGCGACTAGCAAGTCCAAGTCAGCCAGGCTGGCTTGACGAGGCCAGCCTAGGATTCCTAGGACCACTGGCACTGACGGGATTTGAACCAGGTGTCCCTAGAGCTATCTGGCCCCGACCATCCGACAAAGTCTGGTCGTTTTCTGTTCCCACACATTTATCCGACACCTGATTCCTATCAGGAACGGTGATCTCCCCTGGTTGAATCTCAGGGACCGAAGTCACCCGGCTAGAGGCTTCTTGGTCTGTCTGGTCAACCAGATCCGATTCCTGTGGGGAATTGAGACTAATCTTAGGAAAAGGTAAAGGAAAAGATCT
Organism: Pelophylax lessonae; assembly: GCF_965119305.1. Classification (NCBI taxonomy): domain Eukaryota; kingdom Metazoa; phylum Chordata; class Amphibia; order Anura; family Ranidae; genus Pelophylax; species Pelophylax lessonae. The sequence goes on along the minus strand of NC_138780.1, from coordinate 46,841,126 downwards.
ATTCAGGGAACGGTGACTACCGCTCCCTGTAGTATTTAAATGTTGGAAGGGAAGAATCGCACCGGTAGTAGTAGTCGATGCTCGATCTAATGCCCTGAATACCGGTGAAAACATCCCCCCACCCTCAACCCGGGTGGGGGCGCACCTTCAGGCTGTGTAATCCTTTGCTTCAGGTTTGGCTGAGTCGGTCCTCTGTTTGTCCGACCAGCCTTTCTTGAACCCTCCTGGAGGAGTCTTGCCTTTCCCGCTTGTTCCAGCCGGGCGTGCGAACCCTTTATGGGCGGTGAAGAAAGGTCCTCGCTTGTTGCGAGGTCCCTTAGCTTTAGCAGCCTGTGGCAAGAAAGTGCTCTTGCCCCCAGTGGCATCCTTAATAATTTCATCTAGGGTGGCCCCAAAAAGGCGATTCCCCTGAAAGGGGAGATTCGTTAAGGTCTTTTTGGAACCTAGGTCAGCTGACCAGCATTTTAACCACAGCACACGTCTGAGGATTACCGCTGACATAGATGCATGCCCTAATAGGGGGGTAGCATCCAAGGTTGCATCACAGACAAACTGTAGCCCTTGTATAATCTGTTCCATCAAATCAGATGTTCCCTGGGGGATATCTTTTCCCCTTAGGTCTTGGCGTACCAATCTCGCCCATTCCGTTAGTGTCTGGGAAACTAGACCAATAACAATTACTGGTCTAAATGCTGACCCTATCAGGGAGAAGATAGTGCGGGACTCCGCTTCCATCTTTCGATCCACCGGATCCTTAAAGGACAAAGTGTCCTCCACTGGGATAACCGTGGCTTTATTCAGCCTGGAAATAGGTGGATCCACCACTGGTGGTACCGTCCATTTCTTAATGATGGATTCCTCAAACGGATAGCGTCTAGCAATACGCTTGGAAATAGTAAAGGTACGCTTAAAATGCTCCCATTCTCCTTTAATTTTATTACCAAAACACTTGGGTACAGGAAAAACCTTCACCGTTTTGATGGGCTTGTTAGTACCAAAGGGAATCTCTGTTTCAGTTGCCTCTGCCGGTAAAACCTCAAGTCTTAAGGTTTCCTGCACCGCCACAACTAGTGCGTCCACCAATGCTTCTTCCTGAATTATGGCGGAAGAATGAACGTCCTCCTCACTGTCTGAGGGAGCTTTACCTGAGATAACAGCCCTTGCAGAGGGACCTGCAGCTGCAGTGACCGTCTCTGAATCTGAGTCAGAGGTGTCAGATAATATAGGGGTAGGCGGGGGTCGCTTTCTTGACCCCCGTCCCTGACAGGCCGCCTCCACCCGAGCCACCATAGACTCCAAAACTGCTGTAAATGCATCCATACTCTGTGCACCGGCGGGTCCCGTGGCCCCCTCGAGGGAAACAGGTGGGGGTACTTGTGTGGCAGGGTCCATGATAATTCCAGTAACTACCCGGAAAATACAATCCAAACTTAAATAAAAAACTTTTTTTTTTTTTTTTTCTTCCAGACCCCCAGCGCCACAAAAGCCCCTCAGTGTTACCTGCTAGGGATCCCTATCGATCGAGAGAGAGATAGATAGACCCCCAGGCTCACCACTTGATGCTCAGAGTTCACTGCAACAGGTTACAGCACTGTCTTCACAAACAGGAAGTCTTTTGGCTGGCTGCCCAGGAAGAAAGGAGGCGGCTCCGCCCCTCTGCACGTCTTCCGGCGCCTCCCCTAGCTCCACGAGGTGTTTGGGTCACCTCAAACATGGCCGCCCCCATGCTGGAGACACGAGGCTACGCCAAAATGGCGGCCTCATGCGATCTAGCAAACAATGGAGGCGGTTGTACCGAATAGCGGCGTGACTGCAGAGCATCACAACACCTTCTCTACATGGGGATTTAGCCTGGTCGGCGGTACCGGACCCTGGCGGACCGCATGGCCGTCGGAAGGCCTGCTATTGCTGGAGACTTGACTTGGAAAGCAGTCTACATGTCCGTGGCTTCTGACTGGTAGGATACTATATTATCACAGTAAGATTCCCATACTGCCACTGATTACAATCTTTTAACATATTTACAATTAGATTGTCAGCTCCCAAACCAAGCCTCCTGGCTTTTTGCACATAAAAATCACACTCAAAGTAGGGGGATCTGTGCCATGTTATAGGATAGAGGGGAACTCATCCTTACCATACAGAGAGGGGCCCGCGTTCACCACAAGACCCGTCAGGGGAAAGGGGGAACATACCGGAACCAGGCGGGCACCAACTCCTGACAGTACCCCTCTCCACCGGGGCGGGAGGGCTGTCGACCAATACGGACGCCGTGACTCATGGTCCTTGGCGTTTCAGCGAGACGTTTAACTCGCAGGGTCAGTCCCTCCAGTGGGACTATGTCGCAGCCGACCCAGCGCGGAGCTATGGCCTGCACGCGCTCGTAGGCTGAACTGGGGTGACCACCGGATCTCAACATCCAGCCCGTCGCCCAGTTCAGCTTTCTTGCTTGAAGATCTCACAGGAACACTGGAGAAAAAAAGCTGTCTAAAAAATCTTTTTAAGAAAAAAAATCCTGCCAGGACCGAAGATCCCAGCAAGGTATCTAGGTCCTTACTCCTGACTAGACAGAAAAAACTGATTTGCTGTGGCAGAGAGAGAGAGGATATACCCTCTGGGACTGCCCCTAGGGTGTGGCCAGAGCATTTTATTTCCTGTCTAGTCCTACTCCTGTGGAGGCAACATAACCCAAAGGTGCTGTATCACCGAGGACTACGTCTGTTAATGAGCGATAGAGAAAAAAAAAATTGCAATTACCACAATTTTATTCTACAATGTTTCTTTCTTCAGAAAATGTACAGAAATTGTCTATTTTATGCTGGGCATGCTTATAGCCTCTTTCCATCTGTGTGCATGAGGTCTGTGACACATTTTGATTTCATTATCACATTTATATACTATTTATGTGCATTAGATATGAAGCTGCCCCAGAAAATGATTGTCTCGGTTTATGTTATACTCACTATAATTCCTCTATCCGGCTTGTTGTCAGAGCTCCCATCAGATCACTGAAATGAGGACCCTCCAGATTGTTCAAGGACAGATTCAGTGTCCTCAGTGTCTGGTTATTTCTTATTCCAGATGCCAGGTGGGGGCAGGAACTGTCTTTCAGGTTATTGTCAGACAAACTGTAGAAGAAGAGAAGAATGTTAACAGAAGAAAATTAATTTCTCTGGATGATTTTCTTCTGAAATTGTATTAATCTATGCTGAGCTTTGTTCTTAGGAAGTTGTTGGGGAGATACCAAAGCTGAATAAGGGATGTGCAGTAATGGGGAGATCCCCGACTCTCAATATCGGTGGTCATGTCAGGTGGTAAGTATGTCATATAATGTCTTGATTGCTCATTGAAGTAGGATCTCCTACACCTACATCATCAATACAATCCTCCATCTTATAAATCATTGACTACTTTCCTAATCAATGCTGCGAGACTGTGTATCCCTACACACTGGGGAACGGCTACTACTCCCTCCATCAGAGAATGGTTCTCACAAGTTGAAAAATTGTCCGAGATGGAAGAGCTCATTGCAATTGCTCATGACACTCCACTCAAATTTGCTAAGCTCTGGCAACCTTGGTTAACATTTAAAAATACAGATACATACTCCCAGATAGTTGAATCATCCTAATAGAATCAAAAATTATCTTTTAATGGAATATACATCTTTTTTGCATTCGATTGTGACAAGTGTTCATAAATCTGGCATAGATGCTATCCTTACTTGTCTCCCCCCCCCTCTCCCCCTTTCCCTCCTCCTTCCTTCACCTACCCCCCCCTCCATCCAGGGAACATGCGGGCATGTTCCCCCATTATTTCCTTTTCATAAAGCTCCATATATAATTACCTCCGTGATACTTTAGTGATCCTATCCTACATAGAGATTCTATAAATATAATCCACCTATACTTTATAAAGGAAAACAATTCTACTGAAATTCATATTATTCTTTAATGGATTCAACTCAATAACCCCTACACATTTGCCTCTGAATTCTCTTTTTAATAAGTTCCTTGTTAGGTTATATTATGTATCTTTGGTTTTGTTACCTATTCAGTTACTATTGGATCACCGAGAATGTTGATCGGAATGATCCAACTGTTGTACTCTTCTTTATTGTGTACTTGTTCAATAAAGCTTTTTTGAAAAAAAAAAAAAAAAAAGATCAGACTCCCTAGTGTATGACCACCTAAAATGTCATCATTTTTATTAGTTATTAGAGTAAATGGAAAATCCAATTTTAAAAGGTTATAAAAAAACGTTTTTATTGCTAATAACAGAGTGCCTAGATCCATAAATTAGACAACTGTCTGGGATTAGCTATAGGTATCATTTTGGCATTATTTGATTTAGATAGTTTGGATGTAACGGTGTATCAGAATGTTATCTCAGTCAGTCCTCTTTTACTCACAGTAATACTTCTATCCGGCTTGTTGTCAGAGCTGTCATCAGATCACTGAAATGAGGACCTCCCAGATTGTTATCAGATAGGTCCAGTGACCTCAGTGTCTGGTTATTTCTTATTCCAGATGCCAGGTGGGGACAGGAACTGTCTGTCAGGTGATTACCATCCAAACTATAGAAGAGAAGAACGTTACCAGAAGAAAACGAAGCTCCTCGCCCAAGATTACATCTATTTCTTACATGAATTTAGCTTTATCGGAATCGTTTATATCAGATCACTTTATAAAACACAAGTAAATATCATTTTATAAGAGATGTTATAATATAGTAGACATATGTCCATATTTCCATCCATGTGTAGAGATGGTGATATCTCCATACACAAGATGACCACAGAATACCACTAACATTACTTTATCTGTTATTATTTTTTCTCTGCTGATAAGAGCTCTGTATTTTTTGAAAGTAACAGGAAGATTCCTGGCAGTAAATAGGGGATATACAGTAATGGAAATATCCCTCACTACTAAAAAGCAGACGTTCAGTAATGGGAAGAGCAACCAATAATGAATAGTGGATGTGTAGTAATGAGAAATCCCCACCAATGAACAACAGATGGGTAGTAATGAGGAGACCCCCAACCAGACATGGGAGTAAGTCACACATGTGCAAGTCACAAGCAAGTCTCAAGTCTTAACCTTCAAGTCTCAAGCAAGTCCCAAGTTATTGTGGCGAAAAGCAAGCAAGTCAAGTCGAGTCCCTGCTAGAAGTCAAGCAAGTCAAGTCATTTGTTTTGGTCAAGTCACAAATCAAGTCAAAATACTGATCTTCCCCAATTTTCACCTTTAAATCAGTTAAAAGTCAGTGGTCAGGAAAGGTTTTGTTTTATTTTCAACATTAACAAAACTGCTTAGTGCTTTTTTCTTGGCATATTAAAGAAACACTTTGAATGCTCAAATAGCTCAAAATCCTTCGTCCGGTCATGTTTCAACACCACAGTCACTAAAAACATGTTAAGTATTTCCATTGTTAAACAGCCAGTGTCCTAAAAATCAGAACACACTGAGGTGTTTTAAGTGACTGTGGTGTCAGAAACATAACAGGCACATTCATTTTGCTTTAACACATCTTGAGAAAATGCAAATATTTAATAACTTAAAAAAGTAAAGTCATTTCGAGTCATATGTCTCAAGTCAAAGTCAAGTCTCAAGTCATGAATACCAAGTCAAAGTCAAGTCGAGTCTTTTATTAATTTTAGTCAAGCAAGTCTCAAGTCCTCAAACTGGTGACTTAATTCTGACTTAAGTCAAGTCATGTGACTCAAGTCCCCCACCTCTGCCCCCAACATTGAATAGTGGATATGTGGACTAACAAACAACAATAAAGAGAGCAATGCACTGACCTAGTGCATTACCATTATTCAATTTAATTTCATGATTAAAACAAGTATTATACTCACAAGCACAATACACAACTGAGCATGTCATAAGAAACAAACAAGATTGCCTCCAGGTCCACAGCCCTCAACTGATGGGAAGGTCACACAGCATTCATGACGGCTTAAGTGTTTCAAGGGACCACACTCTTCCTCAGAGCCAAATAGTGTGAATGACCAAACATCCATTTATAAATTTTTATGTAATATTATACTGATCGGCCATGATGATACATCTCACCCCCTTGAAAATCAGGGGGTGGGGATCTGAGCATTACATTCTATGATCTATAAACAACATAGCCCTCTTGGTACATGGAGCCAGAGCCAAAAGGACCAATATTACTCATACCTTTATCCAGCTCATGGGTAATGTGTACTAAATTAGAGGGTAGCCAATAACTTCCATACCTTTTATGTTAGGCTTCTCCCATGCATTTTAAAAAAAATAGATGATGATGAAAAAGTTAAAACATGAGATTCCAGTGGATATGTATCAATGGGGAGATCTGCCAGCACTGAACAGTGGATGTGCTGTAATGGAAAAAACCCAATACTGAATAGCAGGTGACATGACAGCTCAAATGACATGAAACTCTTATGAGGCTTTGATGTCTCATTGCTGTAAGACCAGATTCCTCCCATGTATTACCACTTATAACCTAATCTGTTTTAATTAGTTACTAAAAAAATTGTAATCCTGTGCGTTTTGAATTTTTCATAAGGAGCCCTTTAATAAACAATAATTTTAGATTCTTTATATACGAAAAAAAAATTCCATACTTTTTTAGCACACAAGATTTTCATTAATTATTTTGGTTTTAAAAATACCCTGAATTTATTTTTTAATAGGCAAGGGAAAAACATTGTAGATTTATTTGGTATAATGTATAAGATATTTTGTATGACATTGTATTACTACGATTTTTTTCGATTTATTTATTTTCTGCAATTCATTGTGAATATTGACAACCCATATATGTGACAATTTATATATATGATGTCAGCTCTGTATGGTAAATTTAAAAAGTATGTATATTTCAGATTTCTAGATATTTTAAGCATTTTCCAGTACAATGGCTGTAATTCAGTGACTGGCCTGGGACGAGGATAATATACAGGGGGGCAACTGAGAATGGGTTAAATGAAATAAGATAACTAATAAATACAATGCAGCGCCAATCAATAAATAATCATAAATAGTGTAAATTAATAAATAATTAAATATTGAATAAATAAAGTGCATAAAGTGAATTGGTGCACCAATAAAGTCCAATAGGTATCAAATAGTCTATAATAAATATCAAAATTTAAAAAATAAATAAATCTTCAGTGCTGAAGAAATATAAGGTGCTGGTGCTCATGCTCACTCCACACTCTGGTGATCCGTGTAATAATGTGCTCAATAGCAGCTCACCCTAATGTCTGACCCATCTGTCACAATGAGTCAAACAAGTATTTATTTGCCGAGGACATATAAAATAAAACTCACATGGACAAGCACTTAAGCAGTGCGGGCTGCAACAGTCTCTTCCGACTCAGCTGGGATGTGGCTTCCGTGTGCAGGCTCCGCCCCGTACGTGTTACGTCACCCCTGTAACTTGACTCCACTGATGAAGTTACAGGTGTGACGTAACTTCATCAGTGGAGTCAAGTTACACCATCATATGCACCATTGTTGAATGTGACCTGGAGCCACATAAGAGGAGGGTGGAGGAGACAGAGCACTAAGGATTACGGTTGGAGATTCCTGTCAGAAACCCTTCATCCTTTAATCTGGAGAAGGAAGGAGGTGTATGGCATTACTCTATGGCATTAGTGCTAAAGCTTGTTTGACTCATGTGACAGATGGGTCAGACATTAAGGTGAGCTGCTATTGAGCACATTATTACACGGATCACCAGAGTGTGGAGTGAGCACCAGCACCTTATATTTATTCAGCACTGAAGATTTATTTATTTATATATTTATTACATTTTAATATTTATTATAGACTATTTGATACCTCTTGGACTTTATTGGTGCACCAATTCACTTTATACACTTTATTTATTCACTATTTAATAATTTATTTATTTACACTATTTATGATTATTTATTGATTGGCGCTGCATTGTATTTATTAGTTATCCTCTGGGTGTAGTGAAAGCACTTAATGTGAGCAGCCATCAAATATCACGATTTAGATTTACTTTACGGATTGCGCTGATTATTTCTTTTGCTTTTAAATGAAAGAAAATTACCCCAAATTGTAACTAGGTCACATTAAAAACAGCTATAGCCCATCAGAATAGAGTTAGGCTATAACTCCTCCAATTGGCTCTCCATTCTAAATGCCTCCAGTGGTCTGGAACTAGAAGGGGGGGGGGGTGTTGCAAGGTGAGCCAAGAGACAGTGATACGGGAGCTGCTGCACAGAGGGTGAGAGCACCCAACCACTTGCCTGCACACATAGAAGAGTGGTAAGGTGGCCGTATATATCCACTCAGATCACTTCTACAGTCATCTAAACATGGGCGAGGCACAAAAGAAGACAAACCCATGGATGTTATACCAGCCACAGGTTTATTTTCATTCTTTTACAGCTCCATTGTAGTGGTGGTGAGGACAGTGAAAGGATTAACCAAGCCTAATCAGAGGGAATACTGATAAAATCTTCCAGCCCAAATCAGTCTGTGGCTCCCCCATGGAAATCAATGTGTTGCAACTGCAAAGTTTAAACATTTTTAAATGTTCTCTTAGCATCTGGGAGGACGTTTATATTCAGATTATTTTATGGCTGATAACAGTGTGTGATAGGATCTAAGAAACCAGTCCAGAATTGTCTAGCTACATCTCAAGATGTATTTTCATTACATTATCATATTTATATAGTATTTATATTATCTATTATTAATGTTGTTAGATGTATAACTGGCTTTGAATATTAATGTCTCAGTCAGTCCTGTTATACTCACTGTAATTCCTCTATCTGGCTTGTTATCAGAGCTTCCATCAGATGACTGAAATGAGGACCCTCCAGATAGTTATCAGTCAGGTCCAATGTCCTCAGCGTCTGATTATTTCTTATTCCAGATGCCAACTGAGGGCAAGAACTGTCTGTCAGGTGATTATTCCACAAACTGTAAAAGAGAATAATGTTACAAGCAGAAAATGAGCTTCATCACTCAATAATGAATGTAAATATTCTCTATAAACAACAGAACTAATTTCTCATTTTTAGAATCATTTATGTTTGTAACCACCCTGTTATTTAAGGTGTCTAGTAAATGTAGTTTTTCTGGGTAGTAATCTGCCCAGGCCAATTTGTAGATTTTATTACTTGGTTTCTCCCTTAAGCCTTGTACACACGCAAGGATTGTTGGCCGACCGATCGGCCGTCTTTTGTCCAGTGTTGTTGTGTTGGTTGAAATGTGCTCTAGACTGCACACAAATTTTTTCGGCCAACAACAACCAACTTCAGAAGTGATGTCATGTGCTGGTTTACTTTCCGTGTGTTTTTTCTTCTCTGAGCATGCCCAGTCTTGCTCATCTGATTTTTGTCTGCCGAAATCTGTACTGACTGACGAACAATCGGCCGTTCTGTTGACGGCCAACAAAAATTTTATAGCATGCACCCCAGATTTTTTTCGGCCGAAAAAAGTCGCAGTCGGTTGTCGGAAGCATCATACTAACATGCCGACAATCGGCCGATCGGACGTTGGCCGAAAATTCACGGCCAACAATCGTTGAATGTGTACGAGGCTTTAGGTTGAGGGTTACTGCTGTTTCCTGTTGCCCCCACTGGGTGTCACTGGCAATCAGGGAAATAGTCATTGGGACTGCAGCAGTCTTAAGCTATTGAGCATTTACTGTATGTCCTTTCTGGCAACAACAAGGAGGTTTATGGTCAGATGTGTTTCCAAGTAGGGATGATCGAACTTTTGAAAAGTTCGGTTTTACCAGAACACCCGAACTTCCCAAAAGTTCGGCCCGGATTTCGGAACCCCATTGAAATCAATGGGACCCGAACTTCGGTAATAAAAAAACACAAATTTGAAGCCCTAAAACCCAATAAATGCCCCTAAAAAGTGCCTAGGGTTCTGGGTCATGCCCCAGGGACTATTAATCACACAAAAAAAAGTTCTTAAAAATTGTCTTTTTTGATAGAGAGCCAATTATTGAAAAAAAAAAAGAGATTTTTTGATTTTGTGTCTGGGGGGTCTAAAAAGTGTACATGTGAAGTTTCAGCTCTGTAGCATGTCCAGAAACATAAAAAAAAAGATCGTTTGTATTAGGTCACTTATAGAACAGGGCTATGACTTTGCTATTTTCACACCTTGCCGGTTTTGTAGCAAGCATTTTTTTGGGCATTTTTTGGGGGTTATTGGAGGCAGGCATAACATCAGAACTTCTGTGTAGGGGTATATATACACACACACTTATATGTATTTATACCCATACACATATATAGGTGTGAAAGTAGCAGAACACTATAGTTGCGCTAATGAAATAATTAACACCAATATGGTTACGCTCCTATCACACCTATATATGTGTATGTGTAAAATACATATAAGTATGTGTGTATATATATATATATACCCCTATACAGAAGTTCAGATGTTTTGCCTGCCTCCAAAGAACCCAAAAAAATGCCCAAAAAAAACGCCAGCCCCAAAATAAAACGCCCAGGTGTGTTTTTGCTGCAGGCGTTTTTATGGGCATTTTTTTGGGGGTCTTTGGAGGCAGGCAAAACATCTGAACTTCTGTATAGGGGTATATATACACACACACACTTATATGTATTTTACACATATATAGGTGTGATAGGAGCGTAACCATATTGGTGTTAATTATTTCATTAGCGCAAGTATAGTGTTCTGCTACTTTCACACCTATATATGTGTATGGGTATAAATACATATAAGTGTGTGTGTATATATACCCTTATACAGAAGTTCAGATGTTTTGCCTGCCTCCAAAAAAATGCCCAAAAAAACGCCTGCGCCAAAAAAAAAATGCCCAGGTGTGTTATTGCAGGGTTTTTTTTGGGGCATTTTTTTGGGTTCTTTGGAGGCAGGCATGACATCTCAACTTCTGTATAAGGGTATATATACACACACACTTATATGTATATATACACATACACATATATAGGTGTGAAAGTAACAGAACACTATACTTGCGCTAATGAAATAATTAACACCAATATGTCTCCGCTCCTATCACACCTATATATGTGTATGTGTAAAATACATATAAGTGTGTGTGTATATATACCCCTATACAGAATTTTCAGATGTTTTGCCTGCCTCCAAAGACCCCAAAAAAATGCCCAAAAAAACGCCTGCTGCAAAAACACACCTGGGCATTATTTTTTTTTGGCGCTGGCGTTTTTTTGGGCATTTTTTAGGGTTCTTTTCCCAAGCTATGACTGCAGCTCAACTTTTTTTTTTTTTTCTTATTTTTTGTAAAAATGTGTTTACACTTAGCAAACGCATGTGGCCTAAAAAAAATGCCATGCAACTTGGTTGATGGCTGAGTTAACAAGAGGGCTTTCTTTGTGACTCTGGTCTAAGCACCCCTGAATGTGGTGACAGAGGTACAAGGTTTAGCCACTTCAGGTCCGGAAGGTTTTACCCCCTTATTAACCAGGCCATTTTTTGCAATGCAGCACTGCGTTGATTTAACTGACATTCATGTGGTCTTGTGACCCTGTACCCAAATAAAAATTATGTATTTTTTTCCCCACAAATAGAGATTTCTTTTGGGGGTATTTTATCACCTCTGCATTTTTTTTCTTTTTGCGCTATAAACAAAATATAACCACAATTTTGAAAACAATAAAATATGTAATATGCATCAACTTCAAACACATAAGGCAGAGCATGATCAGGATGAATTAAGATAAAAAATGTCTTAAACAAACACTTAAGGTAAAGATACATGAAACACTGGGTACATTTTGTAAGTACTGGATAACACCAGTTTCGTAAGACACAGGATTGATTTTCTTTTTGTAGCACACCCCACGTAGGAGCTGCAAAATTAGGATTTCCCATTGCTACACAGCCAGGCACACCACATCTTTGCAGGCACTTTAGAGTCAGAGAACAGTCCAGAACTTTGTTTTTGTTATTTATTAGGGGGTTAACAACTCGGATAGGGATGGGAGATTATGTGATGCCCACTTGACTTAAACAAAATCTTCAGGGGCAACTCCCTATTTACAGTCTCTTATATACAGCTTCCTATATACAGCTCCAACTTCTTCAGCTTTCCACCTGCACACACTTTGTTCCTCTCTTCCTCTATACAGCCCCTGTTGGTTCACTCTTGAAGGAAGTGACAGGCCTCTTGTCAGTTCAGTAGAAAGAAGCCCCTTACTGGCAGGAACCCAAAGTCCCTTACAAGTAGCACAATTGGAGTGAAACTGATTCCCTTGTTGCCACTGATCCCAGCACCACTTCTTCAGGCAATGCCAGCCCACCTGGCTACATCTCCCTCCTTCAACAGCCCTCCTGGCTGCCTCTCTACACCAGTCTGGTCGACTGACTCTTCCTCTGCCCACCCAGCGGACTCTCAGGAGACCTCCCAGGGAAAGGATAGAAGACTTAAGCACACCACTGTCTTCAAGAGAGACTGGGTACATGTAACAGTCTCATCCCTTTACTAGTCCCCACAGTGTTGCACTACTCACTCTGTCCTCTCTTTCTCCAGTGCCTCCAGGAAAGCCTCCTCCTTTTGTGCTTCAGACATGATCCTTCCAGCACCAGAGGTAAGACACCTCTCCCAAGACTAGGGGGATTGCCTCAAGGACCACCAACAGCCTCCTCAACACTGCATCTCCATCTTCCATCGATTTCCCTGCTGGCATGGCACCATGTCTATTTATAGGGTAGTCTCAGCCCCCCACTGGCCTACCTCTGGAGATTGGCTGAGGCCCCACAAATATCAATGGCTGCCCCTCCTCACCCCTCACCCTCTAGTTCTAGAAGATTCTACAACCTTCTAGACCAGGGGGGGGTACCAGAGAGAGCTGCCAGCATGAATCATCCAGCCCTAGCCTCTAATAACCCTAACCCAATTCCATGATTCAGGTTATTCCTGGCCAGTAATATGCTTTCCTCCTACACTCACCTCAAGCACATGCTAGATATACCTCAAAAGGCCCAATATATCTTGGACCATACTTCCATAAAGGGCATGTAAGCTTCAGATTAGCCATGAATAGCCAGACTTTTTGCTCTCTGCTTTCTGTCATAGTGCATTTGGCTGTCTTCCTGAGCTTTCTGCATGAATTCTTGGAGTAGTTGAGAGTTTGATTAAAGAAAGGCTAGCTTATCTTGAACAGCGGGCAACTCTGTTTCCAGCGTGATATCTGGTAGGAAGGTATGGTGAAACCCATAGTTAGCCCAAAACAGAGCCTGTTTTGTGGAAGTATGGATTGCCTGGGTATATGCAAATTCTGCATGGGGCAGCAGAGCAGTACAGCACCAGTGTTTGATTATTACACTCTGTCTAGCCATTAATCTGAGGATGGTATGCAGAGGATAAGCAAATTTCATTCTTCAGGGCCATGCACAGTGGCTTCCAAAATCTAGAAGTGAATTGTACAACCCTGTCAGACACAATGTTCCTTGGTACCCCGTGTAGTCGCACTACGTCTTTAAAGAAGGCATGTGCTATCGCTGAAGCTGTAGGAGTGCCAATCATAGCAATAAAGTCCGACATCTTGGACAAAGGATCTATGACCACAAAGATGGAAGTAAACCCCTCATAAGGAGGGAGGTCCATGATGAAGTCCATGGAAATAATATCTAAGTCTAAGTAGGCCCCACAATTTAGATTTGTTTGTGCAAGACCTCACATTATCCTTACAATCCTGACTAAGCTTTGGCCACTGGAAGGAATGCTGGATCAAATTTAATGTCCATATACTGTATGTCCCAAAGTGCCCTGCCCAAGGGTGGTCATGGAAAGTGCTGAACACCAGTGGCCGAAATTCCTGTGGAACAAAGATTTTGTTATTGTGTCACCACATACCTTCTCTTTTCTGGCAAATGCTGCTGTAAGGTTCCGAGCAAAGTGCAGAAGCTTGTTTAATAAAAAACATCAGGTCAGGCTGTATTAATAAAAAATTCCGGGATGACAAGATGGTATCTGATGAAGATGATTCAGGGGTTTTTAGAAAAATACAGGATTAGGCATCTGCCTTGTCATTCTTGGATTCTGGATGATACATGATGTAAAAAGAAAATCTTGAAAAAAAAACAAAGCCCACCTAGCTTGTTGAGGCCTCAGACATATAGTGGACCTAAGGTACTCAAGGTTTTTGTTTTTCCAAAAAAAGTAGAACAGGGTGTGCTGCACATTCCAGTAGGTATCTCCACTCTTCAAATGCTGATTTAATAGCCAGCAATTCCCTGTCACCCACATCATAATTCCTCTCAGATTGGCTCAACTTCGAGTTAAAAAGGCCACAAGGTGCAGTATGGCTTGTGGACAGTGTTGTTGTGACAATACAGCCCATGTTGCTGTTTCAGAGGCATCAACTTCAAACACACAAGGCAGAGCACGATCAGGATGCTGTATAACTGGGATTGAAGTGAAGAGGGCTTTCTACTTGTCAGGATAGAAGGAAAAATGGATGGGTCAAAATATTATCAAATTCTTGCTGCCCTCTACCAGAAAGTTGTCAATGAGAAGAAGGTTTACCTTCCAACATGACAATGAACCAAAGCACACAGCAAAAATGCCCTTTCATGGCCTAGTTAGAGCCCAGACTTAAACCCCATTGAAAATTTGTGGATCGACTTGAAGACTGTAGTCCACAAACGGTCACCATCAAATTTAGCTAAACTTGAGAAGTTCTGCAAAGAAGAGTGGGCAGATATTGCTATCAAAGATATAAAGTCTAGATGAACAAAGTTAGGCTGTAATTAAAGCAAAAGGTGGCTCAACAAAATACTGGCACAAGGGGATGATCCTTTTTCCAACTCAGTTATTCTGCTTTCGATTTTTTTTTTTTTCTGACATGTTGGTGTTATATTTTTTTTTTAAGTAAAAGTAAATACAGCTGGATAAAACAAAAACTGTGTCTGTCTTCATTTCAGGCTAGCCATAAAAGCAATAAAATGTGATTATTTTATAAGGGAGGGATTCTTTTCTTTACCCACTGTGACTACTGATTGGGCTGGTGGATTAGGCAGCACAGCAGTTTGGACTTTGGGCATCATCCATGTCAGTCTAAAAGAGCTCAGATCACCATTCTCAAAGCCGGCAAACTAATTGGATGGCGAGTTGCACCAGGTCTTCCAGAGATTCAGGTGCCACAACCTGAGCAAATTAGTCTTTCAAAACATCTGATAAGCCCAAGCAATACTGATACTTTAGAACAGCATCATTCCAGCTGTCCATCTGTGAAATGCGCAGGTATAGTCTTCCACCAGTCACTGACTCTGTTGAAGTGCATGTACTGTAACTGTGTGTTAAAGATCATTGTAAAGTTGAGCCATTGATTCAAAAAATGTTGCTACTGAATTAAGGATAGGATTGAATAGTTCCAAGCAGGTGGTGTGCCAATAACTGGGCCTCATCGGTCAGCAAGGAGATAATGAACACCACCTTTACTGATTCCCATGAGTAAGTGCGGGATTACAAAACAAAGTACAGTTCACATGCATTTTCATATGCACATTTCCTCTGATTGCCTAAAAAGCATTAAGGGGTTAGCACCTGAAGTTCTGGTGGTGATATAACTACAGTAGGAGGCAACGGTTGAGAGTTCCTATAAGTGAAAGCTGGCACAGCTGCACTTCTTGCTGGGCCAGGAGCCGAGGTGATAGCAGTGGCAGACAGGTTCTGTATCCGTCCTTCAAAGTGGAAGTATCCCTCCTGCAAATTCTGCATAGCTTGGGTCAGAGCTGTAATTTGTTGGCCTCAGACATGGCTGGATATTTGTGGGGTACCTTGGTTGGTGGCTGAGTTGATGAGAGAGCTTCCCTTGCGGCTCTGCTTCTGAGACCTCCTGAATGTGGTGACAGAGGTTCAAGACTCAAAAAAATGGGTGCCAGTAGCTTGGTAGCAGGTGACTGCCACGGTCAGAGATGTAGTCAAGGTGCGCTAGGGTCATACATGGTGAGGCAGCAGCATGGTCAGAAAGCAGGCCGAGGTCAGTACCAGGGAAGCAGGCAGAGATTAGTCAGAGGCAAGCTGAGGTCAGTATCCAGAATCGACAGAGCAAGGTCAGGAGCAAGCTGGGACAGCAATGGAAAATCAGTCAGCAAAGCAGGAACACAGGAACAAGGATCACTGGAAAGCTGAAGAACATCACACACTAGGCTCTCCGTTAAATAGGCAGCTTGGCGTCAATGCATGTAGACGTGCATCAAAATAGTCGCTTACAAAAACTCTGTATAAAATAATACAGTAGTAATATGGTAAGCCCCTGCGCTTAGGACAATCCGCTAAAACCTACCTAACTGCTGCTACTTAAACATAAACATATTGGAACAGAGAATTCTCATATGTACCCAAAGATCATAGGTGCCACATCAAAGAAAACAGTAGCGCAATAAATATTAATTGTGATACACACAATAAAGTGCTAGAAAACATAAAATAAATATGTATATTCAATAAAAACGTATTTTATTGTATAAAACAAAGTCCTTATAAAAGTCCATATAATAACTCATTAGCACTGCATGTATGCTTTGAAACCCGGGCCATGATCCTTGTCCATGATAGTGGATAGGCATGGAAGTCTGGTGAGTCCTGGCATTCCCTTGGAAGGAGGAGAAGGTTTGGCAAAGTCTGGAGCCCTGTTTCTGGAGGAGGCCTGTACCCTGTGAGTCCCTGTGAGAAAATGACTAATGTGACTGGTGCCCATAATTGTCTTGACTATCTCCAATGTGGCTTTGGCCCCACTCTGGGGTAATGTCAGCCCTCTCCCTTACCTGGAGGCAAGTTATCCTCTACCCTAGGCAGAAGGGGCACTAAATTTTATATATCTATAATTAAATATATTTTTTTTTTCAATGTTATAATGGAGTAGACACATCAATATAAATATACAGTATATGTGTAGGCAGGTACTGGTGGATCAGCCCCTTTTAAAACTTTTAGACTGCTAATTTGGAACAACAAACTCAGACATGTCTGCTACCACTCCATGGGTGTCATATGCCATTCCCTTATTGGGCAGCATTGGGTTAGGAGAAAGTGCTGCTGAAGAAGATTGCAGGAGAGGTAGTTTTGCTGAATAGCAGTGGTGTTACCCAAATGCTAAAAAGGACTACATTTCCCAGGAGGCCATGGTACCAGAAGCAGGAGTGGAGGGATCCATAGTGCACTGCTAAAAACATGTTTGGGGCAAATAGCGCCAGCACATTGAAGAGTACAGACCTCTGGGATAGCCTGTCCAGCTAACCAGGGACTCTGCTAGGTGCAGACCTGTGTAGCAGTAAGAGAACATTGCTGCACCTGCTGCTCATCGGTTCCAGAGAAAGCAAGCTAGTTTGCCAGTCATCATCAGCAATTCTTGTGTGGGTTTGCCGGAACTTAAGTAATCGATCTATGAGGGGCCTCTCCTCCATAAGTAGTCAATGCTGAAGTACAGAACTTGTAAAAGGGTTCTTAACCCATTTTATATACTGTATGGCAGGAACTAAGTCTCATAACTGCCCACTGTTGCCATACTCCCTACCCCCCCCCCCTGGGTTAATGTCCACCACATGTGAACCATCTTAAACTGAGATCCTAACATCCACTCGGGATTACCCTACTATTCTGAACTGACTCTATATTGGGTTAGCTACCGTTCGTTCTTCTTGATTACTCTACACCACTACAAAGCACCCCTGAACCTCATTGTACTTTAAACTGAATGCAGGTTGTGCCATCTACTCATTACTACCAGTGCACCACCGTTAAAGGGCCCCAATGATAGCTGGCAGAAGAAACCATCCCGAGACTGCCCCTATCTTACTTAGTTTAGCTACAATTTCACCATCCATGGTCTATTTGTGGCTGTAAGACCCTAGGAAATCCTGCATCTCAGGGATCTTTTTTTTGTTTAAGCTGACTTGGGTAGATAGTGAAGGTGTAGGCCTCTGGTTATTGCACATGAGTGATTCTGTATAAATCCACCCTTAAACCTGTATAGTGTACCACCCTTTTATATCCTATTTGTTCTGTTGCCTATTTTATGGTAAAAAAAAAAAAAAAAAATCTATAAGCTTCTAGCCTTAATATATGAGATTTACTCTTCAACTGTGTTATTGTCCCTTTTCTTCAGACAGGGTTGTTGCTAAACCTTAAATTGTGTGAATTTACTGGGTGTGTCAGAGTGGTCGAGGTATCAACATAGTCGAGACTAGTATCAGAAGACCCATTGAACTAGTGGCTCCTTCAGGGGTTGCGCTATACATGTGTAGAGATGGTGATTTCTCCATACTTAGGGTGATCACAGAATACCACTGACATGACTCATGTTATTCTATAAACTCTTTGTGTATGGAACATGAATCATATCAGAAGAGAGTGTGAGGCCAGCATCAGCATTTCTAGTGATTGGATGGGATGATTGTTATCTGATATTTAATTTATCTCTATTGACAATAGTTCTGTACTCATAGGAAGTAATAGGAAGATCCACTGACACTGAATAGGGGATGTGCAGTGATAGGGAGATCCTCTAAAACAGAATAGTGGAAGTAAAGTAATGGAAAGACCCAACACTGAATAGCAGATGGATGTGCAGCAATGACTGATAGGGAGCTTGGCTCTGATTTCTCATTGTAGTAAGATCAGATTCCCTCATACAGTATAAGCTCCTAAGATATCATCTATTTTACTGGTTACAAGGCAAAGCAAAATATCAGATATTAACAAGGTTTTAGAAGAACATTATACCATGGCTGATAACAGAGTGGATCCAAGAATTACACAACTGTCTGGGATTGGCTATGTGTAATTTTCATTACAAGATCAAGACCATCACTCAGTCCTGGTGCAGTATACTCACCACAGTTCCTCTATCCGGCTTGTTGTCAGAGCTGCCATCAGATCACTGAAATGAGGACCCTCCAGATTATTAGCAGACAAGTTCAGTTTCCTCAGTGTCTGGTTATTTCTTATTCCAGATGCCAGGTGGGAGCACGAACTGTCTGTCAGGTGATTATCATACAAACTGTAGAAGAAGAGAAGAATGTTACCATAAAAAATAATAATAATAATTCTCCACCTGCAAAGAATGCAACTATTCTGTACATCAATGGAACTCATTTCTCTTTAAAACCTATAATAGTTCAGTTTATAAAACTCCAGTAAATATAATTTTATTTGAAAAAAACAAATTCACACCCCTCTCCCGACATCCACCAGGAATTGTGACAGCGGTCATCCTCGCATGCAGCTGAAAACGCCGACATGAATATCCATACCATGAATATCCATACCTTGAGCTGGCTGGCGTCCTGTCATCCTTGGTTTTTGTGTGCTCAGTGATGCCTACAGCCTTACACTGATCACAGCTGCTTGGTCTCAGGTGTATCCTATCCATGCTGTTTCATGCAAGCTTTAATGTAAGTGTGCTGCTTTTTTTAGTGATGAAGTGAATTAATATTGATACTGATCTCTGTTTGTTTTCTTCTGTAATGATAATGAGATCTGATAACCCAAGAATGTGTGCAGAAAATGAGAACATCATGTTGAACAGAAGGCAGTAAGTGACAAAATGGCCAGCGTAAATCTTATGTCTGGGTGGACTGCCAGAGATGGGGAGAAACTTCATATCACCTCCACTGGAACACAGCTGAGCTTAAGCCACATTGACAGAGAAGGTGAAAACTTTATTAAGCCTCGGGACAGATTAAGGCACCATTGACAGAAAACAACCACAAGCTAGAAACAAAGCAGAGCTGTCATAAACCTCCATTAACCTCCCTGGCGGTATGATTCTTTTGGATTTTAGGTGCTGAAAGCGGTACCATTATTTTGCATGTAATTCTTGTGAATGAGCAGCCCAAACCAACTGTATACATTTATTATATATATATATTATATATATATATATGTGTGTTCAATATTATTTAACCCCCAATGCTGTAAAGGGTTTTAGGGAATTTAGTGTACATTTGTAATTGTATTCAGAATGAAATCCTACAAGGACGTCTTAAAGAACCATATGCAACTAAAATTACATCAATTGGTTTTGTAATACAGTAGTAAATGTTTCTTTTGTGAATTCTTCATTGACACAATTATTCAACCCCTTAACCACTTGCCGACTGCCTAACGCCGATCTACGTCGGCAGTCAGCCCCTCACAGGCAAAGTGACGTAGGGCTACGTCACTAGCTTGTGAGGGTCTAGGGAGCGAGCGCGCGCCCCCGGAGGCGCGCTCCCGCTCCCGCGTGGTCACGGACCCCCCCGCGCGTGTGACCGGCGGACCCGATGTCCGCCGGTCACTCGGCGATCGGCGGGGGAGAGGGAGAATGTCAGGCAGCTTGTGTAAACAAGCCACCTGTCATTCTCCTTGCTGTTAGGATACTGATCACTCGGATCTAGTATGTAGATCCGTTGATCAGTGTCCATACAGCTCAAGCCCCAGCCAATCACAGTAGAAAGCACGCCCCTAGGGATACACACAGCCCCTCCCTCCCAAATAAAGTTAACCCCTTCACTACCAGTGTATTTTTACAGTAACAGTGCATATATATAGCACTGATTACTGTAGAAATGTCACTGGTAACCCCAAAAGTGTCAAAAATGTCAGTCAAGGGTCCGATCTGTCCGCCCCAATGTCGCAGTACCGCAAAAAAAATCGCAGATCGCCGCCATTACACGTTAAAAAAAAAACAACAAAAATGACAGAAATCTTTCCCTTTGTTAGTAAACGCGATAACTTTTGCGCAAACCAATGAAAATACGCTTTTTGCGATTTTTTTTACCAAACATAGGTAGCATAAAACAAATTGGCCGAAAAAGTAAAAAAATTTTGATTTTTAAATTTTTTTTTGGGGAATTTCATATAAAAAAATGTGAAAAATATTGCTATTTTTGCAAAATTGACGCTCTTTTTTTGTTTATAGCGCGTGATCAAAAAATCGCACAGGTGATCAAATACCACCAAAAGAAAGCTCTGTTTGTGGGAAAAAAAGGACGCCAAATTCGTTTAGGTACAGCGTCGCACGACCGCGCAATTGTCCGTTAAAGTCACGCAGTGCCGAATCGCAAAATACCCCCTGGTCGGAATGGGGGTAAAATCTTCCGGGGCTTAAGTGGTTAAAGGCTACCACTCTGAAGAACAAAGGTTCATTGAAGTGTTTTCAATCAGGTATTGAAAACACCTGTGGATGTCAGGGAGCAGCAATAAAGCCTAATAAGCACAAATTAGGCAGCTTTAAAATGACTGTGATACTCAGCTCCTTCTAGACATTTACTGGTGTGGTCACAAACATGGTGAAGTCAAGAGAATGGTACAGGAAGACAAGAGAAGAGGTGATTACTCTTCACAGGAAGGGCAATGGCTATAAGAAGATTGCAAAGATGTTAAACATACCAAGAGACACCATAGGAAGCATCATTCGCAAATTCAAGGCAAAGGGCACTGTTGAAACGCTACCTGGTCGTGGCAGTAAAGAAGATGCTGACTTCGATTGCTGTGCTCTACCTGAAGCGTAGAGTGGAGAAAAGTTCCCGTGTGACTGCTGAGGAACTGAGAAAAGATTTGTCAGATGTGGGTACTGAAGTTTCTGCTCAGACAATACGGCGCACACTGCGTAATGAAGGCCCCCATGCCAGAACTCCCAGGCGCACCCCCTTGCTGTCTCCAAAGAATAAGAAGAGTCGACTGCAGTATGCCAAAAGTCACGTGGACAAACCAAAGAAGTTTTGGGATAGTGTTCTGTGGACTGATGAAACAAAATTAGAACTGTTTGGGCCCATGGATCAACGCTATGTTTGGAGGAGGAAGAACAAGGCCTATGAAGAAAAGAACACCTTGCCTACTGTGAAGCATGGCGGGGGGTCAATCATGCTTTGGGGCTGTTTTGCTTCTGCAGGTACAGGGAAGCTTCAGCGTGTGCAAGGTACCATGAATTCTCTTCAGTACCAGGAGATATTGGATGACAATGTGATGCAGTCCGTCACAAACCTGAGGCTTGGGAGACGTTGGACCTTTCAACAGGACAATGATCCCAAGCATACCTCCAAGTCCACTAGAGCATGGTTGCAGATTAAAGGCTGGAACATTTTGGAGTGGCCATCACAGTCACCAGACTTAAATCCGATTGAGAACCTCTGGTGGGACTTAAAGAAAGCAGTTGCAGTGCACAAGCCTAAGAATGTGACTGAACTGGAGGCTTTTGCCCATGACGAATGGGCGAAGATACCCGTAGATCGCTGCAAGACACTTGTGTCAAGCTATGCTTCACATTTAAAAGCTGTTATAACTGTAAAAGGATGTTGTACTAAGTACTAAGATTGAATGTCACTTGGGGGTTGAATAAAACTGATAATGATGTGAGCACAGAAAAGACATTTGTGGTTATTTCATTATAAATGTTATGTTATATTTGTCTGACCTACACATGCCTCTTTGATTTAATTGTAAGCAGGATGACTAAATGATCAAAATCAATGTCAAACTGGCCAAAACAATCAATTTCAGTGGGGGTTGAATAATTTTGAACACAACTGTATATATAATGTATACAGTTAATTTGGGCTGGTTTGGGTTTTACATAAAAAGTACGGTAAAACTGCAGGAAAGAGCACTGGGGGGGCAAACTAATGTGATTTTTTTTTTATTTTGAATGATATCAGTGTGTTTGGTGTGTTTTTACATTTGAATTTACCGCCGGTTCCACCCCCCTGCGAACGTCGCGTCGCAGGAGACAGAAGCCGGGGCATGGAGACGATCGGGAGGAAGATCCGCCGCGAGATACCGCCGAGACACATCGCTAGATCCCGGTGACAAGGTATGTAACCTCTTTTACAGGATCCAGCGATGCTTGTGGCGCTACACCGAGTGTGGCTCGGGGTTACCGCTTTTGGCTCTGAAATGTAACCCCGAGCCACGTTCGGGAATACCGCTAAGAAAGTTAACCCAAATCTTAAACACTGCTAATGGAGTTATATAGTAAATTCCTGGTCATAAATACAGTAGCTGTAAACAGTTTAGTGAAGGATACACCCAGTGACCTATAATGACATACTGAGTTAAAGTGTTACTAAACCCACAATAGTAAAATCAGTCTGTATATACAGTAAAGCATTGTGGAAAAAGCTGTTTCATCCTGTCTTCTCTGACTCCCTCCTCCTTCCACTGTCCTCAATATATTTCCTGATAACACAGAGTCAGGGGACAGGCTGCACATTCTCAGTTTGGTGTGTATTGCTAGAGAGTTTTTTCTTCTTGGGAGGGTGCATGTGATCAGTACAGGGCCAATCAGTACTGTCCAGAAAGAGGGTCAGGGGTCCTTCATCCTGATAGGACAGTCAGTGCAGACTGAAAACTCCTCCTACAAGCTTTAACCAGACATTCATAGAAGTCACAAGACTCCTGCAGTATATAGTGTTGATGAGAAAATGTATTAAGCTGGATATATTTACTAAAAAAAAATTTGCATTTCCATGTTCTGTGTAATGTGGGAGACCAGTTATAGTAAATGCAGTGTTCTGGGTTTAGAAACACGTTAAGTTTCATACAATTTCCATAAAACTTGCTATGGAGTTATATTCATAAAAAAATTTACACTGATGTATGAGAAGATGCCATTTAGTTAGACACTAAACATGATAGAGATACAATGTCCAGCAAGCAAACGGATCACATTAGATCTTTTAACCAATGCATCATAATAAAATGTGTGCCCCAAGTGTACACGTCTTCCTCCTGAACCATACGAGGCCACATTTCCTCAACTTTTGTAAATATATAGTGATGACATGGAGGGGTACCTCGCCAGGGGGGGGGGGGGGGGTTGTCCCCATGCTGATAAGGACAAGACCTCTTCCCCACACCTGGCCCAGTGGTTATGTGGGATTTTCAGGTGGTGGTGGTGTTATCAGAATTTGGAAGCTTCTTTTAAAATAAAGGGTACCCCTGTGAATGAGTAGGGGGTATGTAATGCCCCAAAAAAAGGTAAATATACACACACATTTTGACATCCTGTAATATAAATTCGAAAAAATAAAAAATAAAAAATCTCCCAAAATGTAAATCCATTATCAATCACATCCTCCAGCAATGTAGATCCTAGTCAGTCATGATGAAGGATTCCCACCAACTCATGGAAAGAAACAAATCCCACCAACCAATGGGCACATCTAATTCTGTCACTAAACTTGCTGCAAATTACGGTACATTCTCTGCTCCCTCTGTAAACAAAGGGGCAGGGTATACCCAGTGACATCACTGACCAAATTGGAAATGGTGATGATGTCAGTCGTATCCCCTGCCCCTTGTTTTCATGGGCTAGGATACCTGGTTCAAAATTGACTGGGGCTGGATGACATCACTGGTTACCAAGGACATGAAGGGTGCTGGCACCTACTGCTTCCTTATCAAACATTGACAGAAAGCTGTCATATAAAGTAGTAAAATAAATGCTGCTACTATATACAATGTTTGGCTCCTGCCAAATGAGCAAAACGTTTGGTGTTTGGAAGAATGCCCAAACAGACACAAGTCGCTCCGACTTAGAAAAAGGGTCCTGTACTACTTTGGGGTGACCTCGGAGCGACTTGCATAGACTTCCATTATGTGAAGTCCCTGCAAGTCGCGCCGAAGTCGCGGTGCACAGCGGTGCACGCGACTTCACAGGTCGCCCCCCGAAGTCGTGTCGCCTCAGTGTGAACCGGCTCTTAGTCTGACCTGAGCACTCATTAGTCCAAAGCTTGGCATTTGCTTTCTGACTTAGTGCGACTGCAGCTACAGTCATCAGAATCCTGGGTTGTAGGCACCATCTTGGCTGATGCACATGCAAGCCCTTTGCAATAGTTTTAGATTTTTTGGCTTTTAGCATGATAAACATGTCTGCAAATAGAAAATGCTGCTTTCTTATGGCTGAAATGCCATTTATGCTCCTGTTGAATCCAGCATAAGTCAAAGTAAGCAGCATCAGCTACTGTGTGCAAACAACCCCTATCCAGATATTCACTTTAAAAGGCAACTAAACCCAATAACAAAAACAAAGTATATTGTAGACGTGTGTGATTTGTTTGGTTATGAATGAAAATGTGGACAACATTTTTGTTATTTAAATGCATTTGAATTTCCGAATCACAACAGTAATGAATTTCAACTAATCCAAAATAAATTATAATGAAGCAAAACAATGTAATGAAATAATCCAAATTCAAAATCGAAACATATTGCAATAAATACAGTAAGGCTCCATTCACACCTAGGCGATTTGAATCGCTGAGATTTGCCGTGACTGCATAGCAAATTATCACGCGGCAATTGCTGCAAAATTACACCGAGATTGGGGTGCCATTAAAAAGTAATGGCATCGCAAACATTTGCCGCGACTTGAAAATGCCTAGGTGTAAAAGGGAAATAAGATGATGAATCCTACTTAGGCTGCTTTAAAATATGGAATAGAAAAAAAAAATAGAATATAATTGAACTGAAAGAAATAGAATACATTAAAATAGAATATATATAAAAAAGGGGGTGTGTCCTGGACGTGAGACCGAGCGGACGTTTTTTCCTACAGAGCTCCGCTGCCGACCCTGCATCTTTGCGGATATCTCCGCCATCCTAACATCCACGGCCACAATTCCACCTCGGCTGG
The DNA here is from genome assembly GCF_965119305.1 of Pelophylax lessonae. Taxonomy (NCBI): domain Eukaryota; kingdom Metazoa; phylum Chordata; class Amphibia; order Anura; family Ranidae; genus Pelophylax; species Pelophylax lessonae. Next base: position 46,815,496 of record NC_138780.1, on the reverse strand, counting down.
ATTACCCGATTACCCACGCATCGATAGAGGCCACTCTTGCCGGGATTCGAGCGGGTTAACCGCACGGCCGTTCGCGGCCTACCTCTGGGACTGAAGCCGCGGCCTCGAGTACCGCACGGCGGCCGTACCCGGAAGTGGTATCGGGTGAGTCCGCAACGGCTATAGGCCACATGTAAAAGCCTGCAACATCGGACTTCACATCCATGGCCTACCTGCAACACTGCTGCCCGTACATCCACCAGAGCTCAGTGTAGTGCACCCGGGACTAACATCCAGAACGGAGGTAGGCCACGCAACACATTACAGTTTGAGATACTCCAGTTAGCAGCCCTCCACCGTTGATACCTGGTTCTTACTCTCCCGGGACCCCACAAGCCACGTACCGGCGCCTTACCCCTAAATTCCAGCCGCCATCTTGGCCTGGGCCTGGTGCCGCTTTGCAGCCCCAATAACCTGCCGGGCACACCAACTCAGGCCCCGCTGGTTCTAATGCAAATTAAGACCTCCAAGGGAGGGCGATCATATCCAGCTCTGTAAGGGAACCTTGAGTGGGTCAATTCCTTCTTACCCTCCTCCCACGATTGTACCCTACGGACAGCAGGCCCCGATATAGTTCCTAGTGGGGGCTCAACCAGTGCAAACTCCATCCACTACTATACGGACTCCACAACACATTAAAGTGCTCCAGCAGCTCCACACAATCCGGCCAGACTCTTTTTGAACAGATAAAAGGTCAATCGGTGGAGCGCGGGGCTTGCGGCTTAGTCGCCGTCCGTGACCTCGGCCTTTCCTGAAGAGGAGCGCACAATCGCACATACAGGTCCTGATGGGGCCGAAGCCAAGGCTCTAAGACCCTCAATTCACCTCCAGGCATCCCTCACTAATGTTACCTCCCCCTGCCTCACTTGGGCACCTCACCTGCGACCCAGTAGTTCCTTATAGACTGCACCATCTGCCACATCAACAGAACCAGTGGATACAACCCTGCTGCAGGCAGCCTGCTCACCTTTCCCAAGCACAGCCCCACCTCATATAAGAGACACTGGACATTTATTTCACACATTGTCACAGTTATTCACGCCCTCTAAGTTGGACTAATCGTGTCCCATTGCTTGGCTAGTTCTCATGAGCACTGCACAGGTGACTCAATAATACAGGAACCCATTTACTGGCAGTACACTTTATTACTGTTAAGTAACCTATGACTCTTTTATTTCTATACAAGATGAGGAGGAACGTGGCTTGTCGCACGAACGGAATGGCTGCTTGCTAGAGCAGCTCCGCCGGCGGCTCTCCTACTCCACAGCTATACAGCTTGTTTTTTTTTCATAATAATCTGCTCCTGAAATGGGCAAGCTCTCGAAACCCGGAATACACCCAAAACAACTACGGTCTGGAAAATCAGAGGGAAGCAAGATTATACCCGATCTGTTCAAGACTCAGTCTCAGTGCAAAAGAAACATGGCGAATTCCAAGATGGCTCAGATACCGGCCCCAACAGGGGAGGAAGAAGATGATCTAGAATCACTGGCCGCTTCAGAAGATCTGGGAGGTGAGTGTGCTAGACCGGACCGTACATTAACTTTCAATGACATGACTGCCATCGCAGCAGACATCAAGGGGTCGTTTGCTGCAGCACTAATTGACCTTAAGACTGACATTATGGGCATTAAGGAACAAATGGCAATAGGGGAAAAAGCTGGTAAATCAAGGGACAGAGCCATACAGCGGCTTGAGGAGGTGACTAGCTCACACTCATCACACCTAATAATGATGAATCGTCAACTGGAGGACCTGGATAACAGGGGTAGACGAAATAACATTAGGGTGAGAGGAGTACCAGAAGATGTTGATAATGATCGATTAAAACCCGCTCTGTGCTCTATCTTCAACGGCCTTTTAAGCAGACCCGCAGAATCCCCAATTGATTTTGACAGGGCACACAGAGCCCTTAGGCCTAAAGCACCCGATAATACCCCGCCTCGTGACATTATATGTTGTCTGAGCAGTCATCCCCTGAAAGAGGAGATTCTAAAACAGGCCCGCCAAAATGATCAGATCATTTTTAATGAGCAACCGATCCTCCTATTCCAAGATCTGTCACCTATCACACTAAAAAATAGAAGGGCACTGAAACCACTACTGGAAATTCTGCAGGCAAAACATATTCCATATCGCTGGAAGTTTCCTTTTGCCCTGCAGGCCAGTTCGGGGGCAGACAATATATGCTCAAAACCCCGGATGATTTGCCAGCCTTTTGTGACTCTCTACACCTTGAACCAATCTCTCTTCCAGATTGGTACGCTGAGTTTTTGCTCCCCCCAGATCCCATGGGTAACCAAAGATCTCCTAACCCCTCTCCAGCACGAACCCCAGGCGGGAAAACTGGAAAGAGACAAAAATGTTGTGATCCCGGAAAACTATTTTCATCTCCACCAAGGACACCGAGAATGAGAGATCATAAGTGACCGTATTGAAAGAGCTTTATCAATTTCTTCTGCTCATATGGCCGCATTCTTGATATGTAACGATTAATAGTGCTTGACCGAATTGTTGCATTCATACCCACATTGGAAGAAGATGACTTTCCCTCGCCTTGAGTTCAATTTTGTTCCTAGAACTAGATATCTATACTCAAAGATATAACTTAAATTGTTTGGGAGTAATGATCTGTGAGAAGTTGAGACACATTTGCACTTAATCTTTATCTTGCTGCTGCGGAGTTTACATGCCACTACTCTTCTTTGTCCCATGGTGATTGGTCATTAAAAACAGGGTCATGATTACCATGGCAAAGAGAACGAAAACATTGCACCGGAAAACTTTTCTTAAGATATCATCACTATTTCTTATTGCCAATGTTAATACTGTAGGTTAATTGACCATATACATCTATCTAAACTATAAGAAATGACTTTTATAGCTGCTGACTGCTAGAGCGGTAAAACGCCACAAGAGGGCAGCAGATATTATACTAACACAATGCAGTCAGAATTAACATTGAATTAAGTTTTCGGTCCTTAGGTACCATTCGTGTGGCTGTGTTGGACTCTGCAGTAAAGTTGTACGCTGACATACACTCCTATGAACACTCTGGTTCGTATACAATTGTTACTGATAGGTGTTTTCCAGTTTTTCAGTCATATTTGAAATTATAGTTTCCTTTCTCTGGTGTAAAAACCCCCTTTGTTCTGCTCAAGTGGGCAAAGTGACAAGTGATCTATGGCAGACATCTATACAGGGAAATGTCACTGCTAGATCTAATGTTGGGAAATCCCTTACTAAGTACTGGATATAAGATCCATGTATTCATATCTCTGTCATAATGCATACACGAGCATCTACAACGGAAAATTACCATTGTATTCATATTAAGACGTGGCCTCACAGGAGCTTACAGACAAGGGTACCGAAATGTGAGTTTACCTTTTTTCTCAGTTACCAATCTTCCCATTGAAAGTACCCAAATTCTTGTTAACAAGCTGTAAGTACTTTAAAGGTATGCTTCCTGAAGTATACCTGGTTTCATTGTTTAATGTTATTCTTTTTCATGGAGTGGGAGGGCCGCCTGGAATGACTGATTTATATATAGAACTTGATACATTTGGGAAAATTATTTCTGTTCCACTTTCCTGGATTATTTTCCCTTTTGGATGAAGTGGTCGTTCTGGGGTGTGCCGACCATTTTTTCCCCGGATAGAGGCTGGCAGATTGTTCACCATTTCTAAGGTGTAACAAGAGCCATCTTGTACTATTGTAGCCTCTGAAACTATATCTTCCATCTGGACTAGTTAGTCACAGGTGGTCGTTGTTACCTATTTGGTGTCTTTTTTCTTTACTTCTCTCGAACTTCACTCTCTTCTCTTCTCTGCTTCTTCCTTTACCCTCATCCCACCCCTCCCCCCCCCTTTTTTTTTTTTTTTTCCTCTCCCCTTGAATATTGCAAAATGGCCTATTCACGACTAAACAAGGTGTCTTTCATTATATCTCATAACGTAAATGGCCTTAACATCCCAGAAAAAAGAAGTCGCCTATTGTATGAACTTAAAAAATCTAAAGCCCAAATTGTCTACTTACAGGAAACACACTTCCGAAGCTCCAACATACCCAAATTAAACACTAGATAGTATCCCAAGGTTTTCCACGCAACCAATACCCAAGCTAAAACAAAATAAGTGACAATCCTGCTCCACAAGAACTTCAAATTTAAACTAGACGAACAGATATCAGATCCTGATGGTAGATATCTGTTCTTGATAGGAACCCTTAACGGAAACCCGATGACGTTGGCGAATGTCTACTTTCCAAATACAGCACACATCACATTCTGTAATTTGATCATAGATGAACTTAAAAAACATGCAAAAGGATGCATAATACTAGGAGGGGATTTTAACATACCTCTAGACCCATTACAAGACACATCCTCGGGTAAATCTTGTATCTCATACAAAATCATCAAAAAAATTAAAACACTCCTCAGATCCCTAACACTTATCGACTCATGGAGAGCGCTTAACCCGACAGTAAAAGATTACACATTCTACTCACATAGGCATTATTTCCTTCTCGGACCATGCTCCAGTTGCCATTTCACTTCTACTGGACACACCATATAAAGGTGAGTTCACATGGAGATTGAACTCATCACTATTAGTGAAAAAAAACATTCAAGATGACATTCAAAATACCATAACAAATTATTTCAAAGATAATGTCTCAGAGGGTATCTCACCCCTATTGCTCTGGGAAGCACATAAGAGTGTGGTCAGAGGTGAGCTCATTAAACATGGAGCAATATGTAAAAGGGAAAGGGAAAAAAATCACAGAAACCTTGATAAGGAAAATCTCTGAACTTGAAGGGCAACACAAACTCAGCGCCTCGCAAAAAATAGAACAAGAACTAATAACACAAAGAAAGGCTTTAAATGATCTACTACAATCTAAGATCAAAAGGTCACTATTCCTCAAAAAGTCAATCTACTATGAACAGGGAGATAAGGGAGGTAAACTATTGGCTAGGGCCCTGAAGGAAACCCAACTTGACAATAATATCCATTGCATCAAAGGTAGAGATGGGGAACTGATAAGAGACCCACACAAAATGGCAGACAAATTTGGATCTTTCTACTCCAAATTATATCATATTCCAACGCAAAAAATAACAGAAGGGTTTCAAGGATCCCGTGATGAGCTAATCCGGGATTACCTGACTAACAGTGGGTTACCAGTCTTGCCGAAAGATGCATTGGATGAACTAGAAAAAGTGATTTCAGTAGAAGAAACGAAGGCCGCAATAAAAGAATTGAAAACAGGGAAGAGTCCGGGCCCAGACGGCTTCACATCCCAGTACTATAAACTCTATATAGACTCTATAGCTCCTCATCTTACAAATGCATTAAACTCCATACTTGAAAAACATGTCCCATCCAGGGATTTCCTGATGGCACACATCTCAGTCATCCCCAAACCTGACAAGGACCCTACCCTATGTGCAAGCTATAGGCCAATTTCGCTCCTAAATCTAGACTTAAAGATTTTGACTAAAATATTGGCGACTAGACTAGGAACCCTGTTACATCCTGTCATAGGGCCGGAACAGGTGGGATTTATGCAGGGGAGGGAGGCCAAAGATAGTGTCATAAAAGCGATAAACTTAATTCATGGAGTATGGGACACTGCTGTCGAGGGCCTGCTGCTCTCTACGGACGCAGAGAAGGCCTTCGACAGGGTGGCATGGGATTTCCTAATGCACACATGTAAACATATTGGAATGGGACCGAATATGATGGGCTGGCTTCAAATTCTGTATTCTAACCCCACAGCAAGGGTCAAGGTGAATAACAGCCTGTCTTCTCCATTCCCTTTGAGAAATGGTACCAGACAAGGCTGCCCCTTGTCACCACTTTTGTTTATTCTGACCCTCGAACCACTAATCCGCACCATAAACCTTTCCCCAGACATTGATGGATTCCAAAGAGGGACTAAGGAGTTCAAACTCTCGGCCTACGCGGATGACCTACTATTCTTCATATCCCAACCGCATATCTCTATTCCAAATTTAAATAACCAATTCAACAAATATAGATACCTATCTAATTTCAAAATTAATCACAGTAAGTCCGAAGCCCTAAACCTGACCCTCTCTGATGATCTTCTCAAATTAACGAAGGAAAACTGCCCTTATAGATGGGAACCCAAGGCGCTGAAATACCTAGGCATCAAACTTACGCGACAGATAGATGACTTATACGAAGCAAACTTCATAGCCATACTGAAACAAATAGCAGGGGACCTTAAAAAATGGAATGTGAAGACTTTTTCTTGGTTTGGCAGAGCATCCATCATAAAAATGACGGTACTGCCGAGGTTGCTCTACCTCTTCCACACGCTCCCAATCAAAATACCCGTACTTTTTTTTCGCAAATTAACAGCTTTACAAAGGGCATTTGTCTGGGCAAATAGAAAACCACGAATTAAACTTAGCTACCTACAGTTGCCTAAACTAAATGGTGGTATGGCATTACCAAACTTCCAAAAGTACTACCAGGCAACGCACCTGACAAGAGTCCTAGATTGGCATTGCCACTCTAACAGCAAAGATTGGGTAGGTGTGGAAATTGGATGGAGCTCTATTCCTTCACACCACCTTTTGTGGACAGAACAACGAAATTATCCCGCAGACAAAAAGAAACACCCACTCATAAGTAACACCCTTAATATTTTCAAAAACGTAGCATTAGCGCAAAATATCTCATCCTTCCCAAGTCCACTTATTCCACTTCACAATAACCCAGATTTTTCGCCTGGTATTGAGAATAATTCTTTTAAACTAAAAAAGAATGGACGTCTAATACCATTAAGGGTCAACCAATGTTTTCGAAACAATAAGTTTAAGTCCTTTGACAATCTTAAACTAGACTGCTCGAACGAAAACCCCTTAAAGTTTTGGTCTTATCTACAACTGCACGATTACATCTTACGCACTAAACATAGAGAACTCCTTTTTAGGCCGCTGACAGATTTTGAGGAACAGTGCTTGAAAGGAGAGAGGATTGAGGGAGCCACAACCCAATCGTACAAAAAACTTATCACAGCGTCACCAGACTTTACTGACCCATACAAAGGAAAATGGGAACAAGAGCTAGGTGTCATGGTCTTACCTTCTTGCTGCTCTCCTTCGTTTGACATGTGCTGGCGGCCATCTTGGTTTCTGGGTTTCTTGTAGCCTCCCACCCTGCGGCTCCTCCTTCCCACTGGGAGGAGCTGGATGCCTAGCTCATATATATAGGAGGTCTGTGGCTTCAGTTCCCTGCTTGGTCCTCCTGTGTTCACATGCTTCTAAGACTGCTGCTGCTTCTGGTTCCTGTTCCTGGCTTCGTCTGACTACCCTGCTGGTTCCTGATCCTGGCTTCGTCTGACTACCCTGCTGGTTCCTGTTCCTGGCTTCGTCTGACTATCCTGCTGGTTCCTGACCCCTGGCTTCGCAAAAGACTCTGCATCAGTTTCGCCATCCGTTTGGACTTTTGCTTTACAGCTTGTTTTTAAATAAAGCTTTCTATTTTCACTTATCTGTTGTACGTCTGGTTCATGGTTCCGTGACATTAGGACCAAGCCATGAATTCTGACGGTACAGGGCCATCCTCGCTACCCACGCTGGTTGCCAGACTTGATCAGCAGGATCACCTGTTGGGTCGGTTCGCCGTGGCGTTGCAAACCCTGCTTGAACGCACGGTACCACAGGCCATGAATTCTGACGGTACAGGGCCATCCTCACTACCCTCGCTGGTTGCCAGACTTGATCAGCAGGATCACCTGTTGGGTCAGTTTGCCGTGGCATTGCAAACCCTGCTTGAACGCACGGCTCATTTCGCTCCCGTTGCCGATGGGTCGGTTGTCGCTCCTGGGCCCGCTCCTACTGCCGCTCCGGTTGTTGCGCCAGAGTCTACCCCGACACCTGTTGTTGCGCCTGCGGTGTTTCGGGGTATGTCCGGTTCTGCCCCCCTTCCACAGCGCTTTGGGGGAGAGCCAACTCAGTGCCGAGGTTTCCTTAACCAGGTGGGCATTTATTTCGAGTTGCTGCCACATGCCTTTCCTACTGAGAGATCAAAGGTGGGCTTCTTAATCTCGCTGCTCTCGGACAAGGCCTTGGCCTGGGCCAGCCCTTTATGGGAGAACAACAATCCGGTGGTTGCCGAGTTTTCCGGTTTTGTTGCTTCTCTTCGGAAGGTATTCGATGTGCTGGCTTGTGCTGCCTCTGCTGCGAAGCTCCTTATGTCCATCAGACAGGGTTCACGATCCGAAGCTGAATACGCCATTGAGTTTCGTACCCTGGCAGCAGAGGTGGGCTGGAATAATGAGGCTCTGGTCGCTGCTTTCTCTCATGGTCTCTCGGATGCCTTGAAGGATGAGGTTGCAGCTAAGGACCTACCAGTGGAGCTCGAGTCTCTTATTTCTTTCCTGATTTTGATTGACACCAGACTCAGGGAGAGACCTTCCTTTAAGGAGAGTCTGCGGAGGCCTCCTAACAGATTGGCGCCTACCTTTGTTGTCCCACCCGTGCCTCCCTCTCCTCCCACCCCTCCTGGGGATGACTTGTCTGGGGGTGAACCCATGCAGCTGGGGTTTGCTCGCCTGTCCGAGGGGGAGAGGGTACTCCGGAGACGCGAGGGCCGATGCATGTACTGTGGTCTCGGTGGGCATTTTCGGTTGGCATGTCCGAACCGTCCGGGAAACGCTCGCACCTGAGATCCTGTCGGGGGCAGATCTTGGGTGGAGTCTCCTCGTCCCCGGTTTCCCGTGTTGACAAACCACTGATCACTGTTGTCCTCTCCTGGGTCGGGGGCTCGGTGATGACCCAGGCGTTGGTGGACTCTGGTGCTGGTGGTTTGTTCATTGATAGTGTGTTCGCTGCCGCCAATTCCATTCCTCTGCAGGCTCGAGGTTCTCCTCTGGCTCTTGAGGCGATAGACGGCAGACCCCTTCTGCCGCCACACGTGACTCATGAGACCCTTCCAGTGGGGTTAGCCATTGGTGCCGTCCACAGAGAGTCGGTCTGCTTCCAGGTTATTTCGTCTCCACACTACTCGGTGGTCTTGGGGTACCCCTGGTTCCAGAAGCATAATCCGATTTTCGATTGGAGATCGGCCGAGATCCTCTCGTGGTCACCGCAGTGTGGGGCTAGTTGCATCCATGGGCCTGTCAAGTTGCTGTGTACTTCCTCGGACTCTCTGTTGCCCCCTGAATACGAGGAGTACCGGGATGTATTCGATAAGGTGCGCGCGGTTGCCCTACCTCCGCACCGCCCATACGATTGTGCCATCGAGTTACAATCTGGTGCCGTTCCTCCTCGTGGCAAAGTCTATCCACTGTCGGTAGCGGAGAATGAGGCCATGGAGGAGTACGTGAGGGAGGCGCTTTCACGCGGACACATTCGCAAATCCTCGTCCCCGGCAGGGGCTGGATTTTTCTTTGTGAAAAAGAAGGGCGGTGAGTTGAGGCCTTGCATCGATTACAGGGGTCTCAATCGCATCACGATCAAGAACGCTTACCCGATACCCTTGATTTCCGAGCTGTTCGATCGCCTTAAAGGGGCCACGGTCTTTACCAAACTCGACCTGAGGGCGGCATATAACCTCGTAAGGATCAAGGCGGGCGATGAGTGGAAGACCGCGTTTAACACCAGGACCGGTCATTATGAATCCTTGGTTATGCCCTTTGGGCTGTGCAATGCGCCCGCAGTCTTTCAGGAATTCATCAACGATGTTTTCCGTGACCTGTTGCAGCAGTGTGTGGTGGTCTATTTGGATGACATCCTGGTATATTCTGAGTCCATGGAGACCCACATTCTGGATGTCAAACGAGTGTTGCAACGGTTACGAGAGAACAAGCTGTTCGGTAAGCTTGAGAAATGCGAATTTCACCGATCCCAGGTAACCTTCTTAGGTTACATCATTTCCGCTGAGGGGTTCTCCATGGATCCTGAGAAGGTTTCGGCTGTCTTACAGTGGCCCCAGCCCAGTGGTCTTCGCTCCCTGCAGCGCTTTTTGGGCTTCGCCAATTATTATCGGAAGTTCATCAGGGACTTTTCCATGCTAGCCAAGCCTCTCACGGATCTGACCAGGAAGGGCAGTAATTCCCAGGTCTGGCCGCCCGAGGCCATCCGAGCTTTTGAGGCTCTAAAGTCCGCCTTTGTGTCAGCTCCGATTCTGTCGCATCCCAACCCTGGGTTGCCCTTTGTCCTCGAGGTGGACGCGTCTGAGACGGGAGTAGGCGCCCTTCTGTCTCAGCGTAGAACACCAGAGGGTCCTCTGCTTCCTTGTGGGTTTTACTCCCGGAAACTGTCTTCCGCGGAGTGCAACTACCAGATTGGTGACAGGGAGTTATTGGCCATCGTGCAGGCTCTTAAAGAATGGAGGCACTTGCTCGAGGGTTCGTTGGTTCCGGTCCTCATCCTGACGGACCACAAGAATCTGACCTACCTCTCTGAGGCCAAGAGATTGACACCACGTCAGGCCAGATGGGCTCTGTTCTTGTCACGTTTTAATTACGTGGTCTCCTACTTACCCGGTTCCAAGAACATCAGGGCGGATGCCTTATCACGGCAGTACTCCGACCTGTCCAGGGAGGAGTCGATTCCGACTTCGGTCATACCTCCGAATCAGATCCTGGCCGCCATTCGCACCAGCCTGACCTCTCCCCTGGGTGAGCAGATTTTGGCGGCTCAATCTGGTGCTCCCTCTGGGAGACCCAACGGCAGATGTTTTGTGCCTGAGGAGTTGCGCACTCGGTTGTTGCGAACCTACCATAACTCCAAGACCGCGGGGCATCCTGGAAAGAATCAGCTGTCCTGGGCTGTTTCACGTCTGTTCTGGTGGCCTTCCCTACGTTCCGACATCGCCGCATATGTAGCGGCATGCTCCGTTTGTGCCCAGAGTAAGTCTCCTCGGCACCTTCCGTTGGGCCTTCTGCAACCCATAGCCACCGGGGAGCGCCCATGGTCACACCTGGGGATGGATTTCATTGTGGACCTCCCTGCATCCCGAGGCCATACGGTCATTCTCATGATTGTGGATCGGTTTTCCAAAATGTGCCACTGTGTTCCTCTCAAGAAGTTACCCTCTGCACAGGAGTTGGCCACGATTTTTGCCAGGGAGGTCTTCCGGTTGCACGGTTTGCCCAAGGAGATTGTGTCGGATCGGGGGAGTCAGTTTGTGTCCAGGTTCTGGCGCGCCTTTTGCTCCCAGTTGGGGATTCATCTCTCCTTCTCCTCGGCCTACCACCCTCAGTCCAATGGGGCCGCAGAACGATCCAATCAGGCCTTGGAGCAATTCCTTCGTTGCTATGTCTCCGATCACCAAGACAATTGAGTTGACCTCCTGCCTTGGGCTGAGTTTGCCAGGAACACGGCGGTGAACTCTTCCTCTGGGACGTCTCCCTTCATGGCCAACTATGGGTTCCAACCTGCCGTGTTACCGGAGGTATTCTCTCCCCAGGATATTCCGGCTGTGGAGGATCACCTTTCCGTCCTACGTGCTTCTTGGGTACAGATCCAGAGGTCCCTTGAGGTCTCTGCGCAGCGCCAGAGACTCCAGGCTGATCGCAGACGAGCGCCTGCTCCTTCCTACCAGGCCGGAGACCGTGTATGGTTGTCCACCCGCAACCTCAACCTTCGAGTGCCCACTCCCAAGCTGGAGCCTCGCTTTGTTGGTCCCTTCCGAGTGCTTCGCAGGGTAAACCCGGTAGCCTATGCCCTTGCGCTTCCTCCTGGCATGCGGATCTCCAACGAGTTTCATGTCTCCGTGTTGAAGCCACTGGTGTGTAATCGTTTCACTTCCTCGGTTCCTCGGCCTCGTCCGGTCCGAGTGGGCAATCGTGAGGAGTATGAGGTGAGCAATATCCTGGACTCACGCCTGGTCCGCGGTCGGGTGCAGTTTTTGGTTCATTGGCGTGGTTATGGTCCAGAGGAGCGTTCCTGGGTTCCCTCCGCAGATGTCCATGCTCCTGCCTTGCTCCGAGCCTTCCACGCACGCTTCCCTCAGAAACCGTTCTTTACTCCGCGGAGGAGGGGCCCTTGAGGGGGAGGTACTGTCATGGTCTTACCTTCTTGCTGCTCTCCTTCGTTTGACATGTGCTGGCGGCCATCTTGGTTTCTGGGTTTCTTGTAGCCTCCCACCCTGCGGCTCCTCCTTCCCACTGGGAGGAGCTGGATGCCTAGCTCATATATATAGGAGGTCTGTGGCTTCAGTTCCCTGCTTGGTCCTCCTGTGTTCACATGCTTCTAAGACTGCTGCTGCTTCTGGTTCCTGTTCCTGGCTTCGTCTGACTACCCTGCTGGTTCCTGATCCTGGCTTCGTCTGACTACCCTGCTGGTTCCTGTTCCTGGCTTCGTCTGACTACCCTGCTGGTTCCTGACCCCTGGCTTCGCAAAAGACTCTGCATCAGTTTCGCCATCCGTTTGGACTTTTGCTTTACAGCTTGTTTTTAAATAAAGCTTTCTATTTTCACTTATCTGTTGTTGTACGTCTGGTTCATGGTTCCGTGACACTAGGCCGTTCATTCACACCAGCTCAATGGGAGAGAGCATGTTGTTTCTCTCATAAATGTTCTCTAAGCACGAAAATACAGGAGACATCCTATAAAATTAGAACCCAATGGTATCGTAACACCAGTTGTCTTCACCGTTGGTCTGAACAAAACTCTAGTACATGTTGGCGATGTGGCTCATCTCAAGGCACATTCCTCCACATTTGGTGGGATTGTCCCATCATAGAAAGCTTCTGGAAAGAAATTTCCAAATGGATATGACATATCACAGAAACTACGCTCAATCTAGATGCGGCATGTTGTCTATTACATATTAACCACTTTCCCTATAGAAAATATAAAAAATCATTGACAAGACATATGCTTAACGCTGCTAAATCTCTCATCCCAATGCACTGGAATACAAAAGTGGCCCCCACAACAAAAGATTGGATGGCCAAAATTGGCAACATATATGAAATGGAGGAGACGTTGGCTATAAAATTGGAGAGAAACGACATCTTTCAAAAAATGTGGTCTCCCTGGCAAACATTCACGGTCTCATCAGAGTACAAAGATCTTATGGCAGTTTAATAAGAACCGATAGTTCATTCACTCAATTTCAGGCACATTGACAACCTCTACCTCACCCCCTACCCCCCCACCCCCCTTACTTCCCTTCCCCGACCCATCTTCCTAATATCTCTACTTCTCACTCTTCTATCTTTCTTCTCTCATCTCTCTTTCTTTTCCTTTTTTCAGTTTTTCTTCATTATACAGTCGAGCCACTTCGTGTGACTCGTCTGTTGAACAAAATCACAACAGTAACTGAATTGCATTCCTCTTTATAGACCATATGCTTATAAAATATATACATCTGGAAATCTATATGCATGTTTATTTTCATCTATGTATCTCACACCTTCTCTTTGAGACTGGACTGTGGATACCTTATGTGAATGTTCATCAGCTTTACATGAATGTTACTGAACAAAATGTCTAAATTTGATATACACTTTACCATTGTAATGCATACTGTTCCTTGTTTGTTTATTCTCATAAATAAAAGTTTTCTATTGAGAAAAAAATAAATAAAATAGAATAGAACAGAATAAAATGTAAAAAGATTGAATAGAATAGAAAAAAACAGAATATAACAGAATAGAATAGAATGAACATAGCCATCTTCCAAAATTTCAATTGATTTGAAAATAAGGAATACACTAACCTAATTCCAATATACAAAAAAAAAAATCCGAATAAAACAAATCCAAATAAAACAAATTCTGAAAATGTATATTCCAAGTATATTGCAGCTTACTAGCCCTTAGATGTGGTAGCCGTATTCGTTTTCATTTTCTAGGCTAAAAAACATTTTCAGCCATTATAAAAAAAATACCTTTTGAATTTGCCAGAAATGTAGTGTCCTTGTAATTTATTCTGAGCTAAACAGAAATTGAAAAATGATATCTTCCATCTCTTTTCCTGTTCTATTCACCATTTCCCTCACATACCCGCCACCTTCTCCTCCCTATTCTTGTAACCTGCCTTCCCCTTCATAATTCTAGAGGAGCAATATCTCATTAACCAGAATGTTTTAAATGCACAAAAACTGCAAATTTTAATTTATTGTTCCCAATGAAGTGTTTAGAACATCTTGCAAAATGCTTTTCTTCTCGTCTCCTTATTGAAAAAAATAATGAGAGAAACTTCCATTGCTCTTCCCCGTCTGTGATATCATAACAAAGTGTAAAAATACAATTAAATAAAATAAATAATAACAATTAAAACATCTTTAAAACACCCCCATCCCCCTGTGCTAATGTGCAAATGCTAACTCATACGTAGGTCCCACATCAATATGTAAACTGCGATCCCACCACACATGTGCATCATAGCAAACATCAGAGTGAGAGCAATAATTCTAGCACCAGACCACCTGTGTCACTTTAACCACCTAAGCCTCAGAAGATTTTACCCCCTTCCTGATCAGGGCCTATTTTGCGATTCGGCACTGTGTGACTTTAATGGACAATTGCGCGGTCGTGCGACGCTGTACCTAAACGAATTTGACGTCCTTTTTTTCCTACAAATAGAGATTTCTTTTGGTGGTATTTGATCACCTGTGCGATTTTTTGATCATGCGCTATAAACAAAAAAAGAGCGTAAATTTTGCAAAAGTAACAATATTTTTCACATTTTTTTATATAAAATTCCCAAAAAAAATGTAAAAATCAAAATTTTTTAACATTTTAGGCCAATTTGTTTTATGCTACATATGTTTGGTAAAAAAAAAATTGCAAAAAGCGTATTTTGATTGGTTTGCGCAAAAGTTATTGCGTTTACTAACTAAGGAAAAGATTTTCTGTCATTTTTGAGAATGACAGGCGGCTGTGTTTACATTAGCCGCCTGCCTTTCTCCCGCTGTAACAAACAATCGCGAGTGCCCGGCGGACATCGGGTCCAGGCACATGCGCGGGGGGATCCGTGAATGAGCGGGAGCGGGAGCTCGCCGGAGCCTCACAGGCTAGCGACGTAGACCTACGTCACTTTGCCTGTGAGAGGCTGACTGCCGACGTAAATCATCGTTAGGCAGTCGGCAAGTGGTTAAACTGGTAACCTGTAAAGGTTTTTAACACACCTGTGGAGATTTTAAGGTATTGTAGTTTCCTGCCGTTATATGGGCATATGCACTTTTAACCACTTGCCAACCGCCTGCCACGGTTTTACTGCAGCAGGCTGGGTAGGCTGTGCGAAATGACGTAGGGGTACATCGGTCACGCGATTAATGCTGGGGGGCGAGCGCACCACCGAGTGCACACTCCCGCCCCCACTAGGAAGCGGTGATGCCGATCCACGGGACCAGAAGCCGCTATTGCCGCCGGGCACCAGAGATCGCTCCCCGCTAAGAGAGAAGGACAGGTAGCTGTTGTAAACACAGCTGACCGTTGTTCTCTCTGAAATGATCACAGAGCACCTGTGATCCTTCTATATAGGATTACAGGTCTCTATGATCATTTCACAAGTCCCTCCCCCCCACAGTTAGAAAACACTTCCCTAG
The DNA here is from genome assembly GCF_965119305.1 of Pelophylax lessonae. Classification (NCBI taxonomy): domain Eukaryota; kingdom Metazoa; phylum Chordata; class Amphibia; order Anura; family Ranidae; genus Pelophylax; species Pelophylax lessonae. The sequence continues at coordinate 46,799,910 of NC_138780.1, read as the reverse complement.
GCTCAAAATTAACCCTTTGATCACCCCTAGGTAATCCCCTTCCCTGCCAGTGTCATTAGTACAGTAACAGTGCATATTTTTAGAACTGATTACTGTAGTAATGTCACTGGTCCCCCCAAAAGTGTCAAAAATGTCAGTTAGGGGTGCGATCTATCCGCCGCAATGCCGCAATCCCGCTAAAAATTTCAGATCGCCGCCATTGCTAGTAAAAAATAAATAAGTAATTAAAAATTACATAAATATTTGTTATAGTTTGTAGATGTGATAACTTTTGTGAAAACCAATCAAAATACGCTTATTGCAATTTTTGTTACCAAAAAATATGTAGCAGAATACAAATTGGCCTAAAAGGATGAAAAATTTTGATTTTTTGTTTTTTTGGGGGGGAATGTTATATAGCAGAATGTGAAAAATATATATTTTTTTTTTGTTTTTTTTTTTCAAAATTGTTGCTCTTATTATGGAAGAGCCCTGGGGCCATCATAAAAAAAATTCTAAGATTTCTGAGTTAAACTCAGAATTCTGTAAAAAACAAACTCAGAAATCTTTGACATTTTTTTATGATGGCCCCAGGGCTCTTCCATAATTAATACAGTAGTCTTTATTAGGATGATTTTAGAACCAATAAGAATGAATGTAGTAACACCCACAGACAATCTTCCTGCAGACATACATATCTTCTGCTCTGTAATCTATCCTAGTTACAGCACACAGTATATATAGGGAAGCAGGGCAGTGCTGGGTTCTGTGGTTCTTCTACTGTATTAAAAGCTCCTCATTTTGCTGTCATCCTCCTGCTCTGCCATCTCCTCCTTCATAAAGAGCCACGCTGAAAACGTGTGTGTCTATGGTCATAATGGATCAATCATAACAGTTACTTGTTGACTAATACAGCTCTATTACAGACACTTAGATCTATAAAAGTGCCATCTATAGCAGCTTTGAGGCAATAGCATAGTGGTTAGGGCAACAGGCTCATCATGGTGAAGTTTGTTGGTTCTAGCCCAGGTGACTGTACCTTTTTAGATTATATATATAAACTTTAAATATATTGATATTATCTTACCCTAACCCCTACACTATTGCCTCAAGGCTGCTATAGATGGCATTTTTATAGATCTAAGTGTCTGTAACAGAGCTGTATTAGTCCGGACAAGTAACTGTTATGATTGATCCGTCATGACCATAGACACACACGTTTTCAGCGTGGCTCTTTATGATGGATCAGATGGTAGAGCATGAGGAAGACAGCAAAATGAGGACCTTTAATACAGTAGAAGAACAACAGAACCCAGCACTGCCCTGCTTCCCTATATATACTGTTTGCTGTAACTCGGATAGATTTACAAATCTTACAGAGCAGAAGATATGTATGTCTGCAGCAAGATGGTCTGTGGGTGTTACTACATTCATTCTCATCGATTCTAAAATCATCCTAATAAAGACTACTGTATTAATAAACTCAGAATTCTGACTTTCAAAGTCAGAATTCTGAATTTTTAAACTCAGAATTCTGACTTTTAATCTTAGAATTCTGACTTTTATTCTCAGAATTCTGACTTTTAATCTCAGAATTCTGACTTTTAAACTCAGAATTCTGACTTTCTAAACTCAGAATTCTGACTTTCAATCTCAGAATTCTGATTTTTAAACTCAGAAATCTGACTTTTAATCTCAGAATTCTGACTTTTAATCTCAGAATTATGACTTTTAAACTCAGAATTCTGATTTTTAATCTCAGAATTATGACTTTTATTCTCAGAATTATGACTTTTAATCCCAGAATTCTGACTTTTAAACTCAGAATTATGACTTTCTAAACTCAGAATTATGACTTTTAATCTCAGAATTATGACTTTGAAACCCAGAATTCTGTAAAAAAAAAAAATATTCAAACTTAGAAATCTTTGACATTTTTTTATGATGGCCCCAGGGCTCTTCCATTATTATGGAAGAGCCCTGGGGCCATCATAAAAAAATGTAAAGATTTCTAAGTTTGAACTTTTTTTTTTTTTACAGAATTCTGAGTTTAAAAGTCAGAATTCTGAGAATAAAAGTCAGAATTCTGAGATTAAAAATCAGAATTCTGAGTTTAAAAAGTCAGAATTCTGACATTAAAAGTCAGAATTCTCAGTTTAAAAAGTTAGAATTCTGACTTTGAAAGTCAGAATTCTGAGTTTATTAATACAGTATTCTTTATTAGGATGATTTTAGAATTGATGAGAATTAATGTAGTAACACCCACAGACCATCTTTCTGCAGACATACATACCTTCTGCTCTGTAAGATTTGTAAATCTATCCGAGTTACAGCACACAGTATATATAGGGAAGCAGGGCAGTGCTGCGTTCTGTGGTTCTTCTACTGTATTAAAAGCTCCTCATTTTGCTGTCATCCTCATGCTCTACCATCTGATCCATCATAAAGAGCCACGCTGAAAACGTGTGTGTCTATAGTCATAACGGATCAATCATAACAGTTACTTGTCCGGACTAATACAGCTCTGTTACAGACACTTAGATCTATAAAAATGCCATCTATAGCAGCCTTGAGGCAATAGTGTAGTGGTTAGGGTAAGATAATATCAATATATTTAAAGTTTATATATATAATCTAAAAAGGTACAGTCACCTGGGCTAGAACCAACAAACTTCACCATGATGAGCCTGTTGCCCTAACCACTATGCTATTGCCTCAAGGCTGCTATAGATGGCACTTTTATAGATCTAAGTGTCTGTAACAGAGCTGTATTAGTCCGGACAAGTAACTGTTATGATTGATCCGTTATGACCATAGACACACACGTTTTCAGCGTGGCTCTTTATGAAGGAGCAGATGGCAGAGCAGGAGGATGACAGCAAAACGAGGAGCTTTTAATACAGTAGAAGAACCACAGAACCCAGCACTGCCCTGCTTCCCTATATATACTGTGTGCTGTAACTAGGATAGATTACAGAGCAGATATATATGTCTGCAGAAAGATTGTCTGTGGGTGTTACTACATTCATTCTTATTGGTTCTAAAATCATCTTAATAAAGAATACTGTATTAATTATGGAAGAGCCCCGGGGCCATCATAAAAAAAATGTCAAAAATTTCTGAGTTTGACATTTTTTTTTTTCTACAGAATTCTGAGTTTAACTCAGGAATCTTAGAATTTTTTTTATAATGGCCCCAGGGCTCTTCCATAATATATATATACACAGTATATATATATGTTTGTGGGGTTTTAAGTAATTTTCTTGCAACAAAAACATAAAAAATGCAGATTTTTACTTGTAGGAGCGAAATATCAGAATTTGCCCGGTTTTGAAGTGGTTGATTATTTACCTCAGATACTTGATGTTCTGTAGAGCTGATATAAGTTTCCTCAATCCTTCGTTCTGAATATTACATGAATTTAGATTTACTTCTTCTGCCTCTTTGCAGGACTGTAAGATAAAAGACTGAATAGAACAGTCCAGGGGGCTGAGGGGGACAGCAGAAAAGTCATGTTTATTTGATTCAATACATTGTGACACCAGAGCCTTATTCCTGCTCTCATGGAGATAGTAGAACACATTAAGAAGCTCTCTCTTCTTTCTTGTATATTCATTAGGTCTTTGTTTTGTGATTTTCTTCTGGATCCAGGTGATGACATATCTGGCAGCCTGAGTAGACAATTCTCCCACATGAGACTTTAACATGGATCTAGTAGAAGAGTCGGAGAGACCGCAGAGGAAACGGAGGAAAATTTCAGCACGGCCGTCTTTGTTGGATTCAGCATTATCAAGTGTTTCCTGTAATCTGTCAGGATTATAGTTAATATAATGGACTAAAGCAGCAAAAAACTCCTGAAGTTTGAGATGTAAGAAGGTATAATCCACATCAGGGGGCTGACCAGATTCCATCATGAAAGATGAGAAAAGATGTTCATCATTTCTCACACTGAATGACTCCAGTTGACGCTTATCAAATACAATCATGCGATTCATGACTCCATGTTCTGCCATCCACCCAATTGATGTAAGCAGTTCCCGAGCAGCGTGACCACCATCTATATTTTGGCTGTGATTGGCCAGAATGTTGCAGACAAAAGTCACAAAGAGTTGTGTCACTGTTTTGGGCAATGATTCCATCAGCTGATCAGTGATTGTTGGTTGGGATCTAAAGCAGATTGATAACACTGTACAGATGATCCAGCAGTATGATGGGATATAACAGAAAGTGTACAGCGTGTCATTCTCCTGTACATAAAGAAAAGCCTTTTCTGACAATTCCTCATTTCCAAAGAAATGTTTAAAGTAGATCAGTCTGTCTTCATGGAGAAATCCCATGATCTCAGCTATTCTCTGGAAAACACCGGTATCAATTGATGCCAGTCTGGTTGGGCGGCTGGTTATCAGTACGGAGCAACCCTTAAGAAGACTCTGCCTCACCAAACTGACCACAATCTCACCAACATCTGTTCTCTGTTTTGGATTGGACAGTTTACCTAATCTGAAATGTATTTGGTAAATACTTTCATCTAAGCCATCAAATATAAACAGAAGTCTCTCTGGATCTTGTAAAATATTTTCAATCTGATTCTCCAGATGTGGATATTGTTGAAGAATAACTTCCTCCAAGCTGACCTCTCCCAGTCTATTAAGATCCCGGAAACTGAAGAAGAAGACAAAAGCAAATCTTTGGTAGTGTTTTCTGGTCACCCAGTCATTCACAAACTTCTGCATCAGTGTGGTCTTCCCTATTCCTGGCACTCCGCTCACCATTACTGCATGTGGTACACATTGTGACTGGTTGCTCCATCTTAACAGCCTATTGGGGAAAATGTGTTCTAGTCTAGTTTGTGTTTCCTCTGAGCATTGCTCATGCTTTATTCCAGCATGTATTAGTTCATTCTGGGGATGCTGCCTGAACTGATCAGTGGCGACAACAATCAGGTTCACATAACGTTCATTAATGGGGAATCTTTGAGGCTCCAGGACAGTTCCTGGGGGCCTATGCTCCAGTAGAGTCTCAGTCTTCTCCATCAGATGTTGTTTGTGCCTTTCTTGAATATCTGTGTATATAATGGAAATATATTTTTGAGGTAGGTTAAAACAAAAGATAGGAATGTGAAGTTTGACATTAATATATGTCATATCCCAACCAAGAATGAGTTAAGTCTAAACAACACTAGATTCCATGCATATCTTAACACTACAGTACAGCAGGCAGCAGAGCTTGTTCAAATAAGAAAACAGGCCCAGGGTCCACATGTACCAAATTGTTAATTCTTATACTGTTCCTTAGACAAATATGTGAATTCAAATCCAGGGCTACAAGTCTGGAGTGGCTCGCTCACGCTGTGATCACACACAGCGACGGCTTAGCCGCCGGTACCACAGAATTGATGTCCGCCTGGCACCCGCTGATTATTTAGCACACAGGCAGAATGGTGATCTGCTTATGTAAACAAGGCAGATTGCCATTCTGTCAGTAGGGAAGGCACTGATCCTGTGTTCCTGCAAAGCAGAGGCACAGATATATGCCTTCCCTTAGTAAAAGCACCTCCCACAGTACACAAAATCACAAGCTAGGCATTACTATGTATGTAAATGTATTTTATTAAACTACATAATCGATAAAAAGCATATTTATGTAAAACAGTATAAAATATTATATCAAAGCATCAGACTTGACTATTACTGTTTAAAATGAGTCAGGCAGACCTTAAAGCGGAGTTCCGGCCACAGAATCCTTTTTGTTTTTAATGTCCCCCAAACAGTGACCCTTCCACCTCTATACATCCGCTAATCCTGTTTCATACATTGTAATAATATGTTTGCAAGCATGAAATCTTACTTTATAAAAATTATTGTGAGCGCCGCCATCTTTGTCCTGGATCGCCAAGTCCGTTGTGGGGAAATGTCTGCCCTGCTTCCTGGTTGTAGTGGGCAGAGGCCGGTGAATCCAGCGCGAAATTTCGCGCATGCCCAGTACTATGCAATCGGCATAGTGTTCGTTTCCATAGGGACAAAAGCATCCGCACTGTGCTCCGCCTAACATTGCGTCATTTCCTGTTTGGAAATCACACGATGAGAGGAGCGGCCGGCCGCCTTCGTCACTGCCCATTGCATCCTGGGAGCCACGAGTAAAAGCTCCCAGGACGCATTGCGGCACAGGAAGTGACGGCGCGGGCCACGCGGCCGAGTGTAACGCTCCTGCGTTTTACGTATGATGTGGATTTTCAGCTGCAGAAATATTCCACTTCAGTAGTCATGTAGAGAAACGCTGAGACACCAATCCCAACTCCCAATGACTCATCATGTGTGGATTATCTCAATTCTGCAAGTAAATACACACACTCAATAAGATGTTTCCTAGAGTGACTTATGTATATAGTAACACAGTGATGATAGGCTGAAGAGACAGGTTGGGTAGAGATGGTAGATGACAGACACTTGAAAGGAAATGTTCTTGAAAGTAAGATAGTAGCAGATGGGATGCAGATAGGTTTAGCAATCATGTATGGTAGCAGATGACAGAGTAGCAGGTGGACATACAAGAGAGATCAACCCAGTGCAAGAACAGGTGGTAGTAGGCTCAAGAGCTAGCAATCTTAGATAATGCAGATGTAGTAATAGTCCTTAGTATGCAGAGCTAGATAGTGTAAGCTTTAGTATAAAGGTTATAGAGGTTTCCCCTGTGGGGTACTTATCACTAATAGCAATGTAGCAGAGGAGAGGTTCGGCAAGAGCGGATGATCCGGTAGCGGGATACAGGGATCAGCGCAGCGTGGTTCCGACAGCGAGGTATGCTTGCAAGCATGAGAGCTTCAAGACAGGTTAGCATCAAGGCACAAAGCAGTTTGAACGAACACATGTGAGTGAGAGCCGGCGATCTAAATAGCCATCCAGTCCGGCGCTCAGTGATGACAGCATCAGTCTTAAAGGTGTATGCGCACCTTACCAAAAGAGAATGGTGGGGCGCATACACTTATGAAAGAGTAATTAGGGTACCCAAAGGTACCAGAACATTACAGTACCCCCCCCTTAAGGCCGGCTCCTGAAGGCCTCTGGAGCTGGTTTGTCTGGGTACTTCGCATGAAAATTGCGGATTAATCTAGAGGCATGTATGTCAGAGGTGTTTAGCCAGGTGTCATCTTGGGGCCCATAGTTCTTCCATCGAACCAAGTACTGAAGTCTTCCTCTGTGGATACGAGAATCCAGAATCTCTTTTATCTCGTATTCTTCTCCACCTTCAACTTGTACAGGAGGAGGAGGTAGGATAGTAGGCCTTATTCCTTGGTCAGGAACATGGGGCTTCAGTAGCGACACATGGAAAATGGGATGTATTTTGAGGTCTATTGGCAATGTAAGCTGTACTGCAGCTTTTCCAATAAGTTTCTTGATTGGGAAAGGTCCCAAGAACAGAGGTCCAAGCTTTTTGCTAGGGATTTTCAGTCTTAAATTTTTTGTTGAGAGCCAAACGAGGTCCCCGATAGCGTACTGAGGAGAAGGTCTTCTGCGAAGATCATAGTACTTCTTTTGTTGACTATGAGCGTGTGCAATGGTAGTATTAAGCAAACCCAGAGAGTCCTTTATTTGGGTAAGATAGTCTGAGGCTACTGGGTTATTTGAAGGAAGGATGCGTATTGGAAGAATAGAGGGATGAAACCCATAGTTCAAGTAGAACGGACTCTGCTTGGTCGTACTGTGGGTTGTGTTGTTGTAGGCAAATTCTGCCAGAGGGAGAAGATCCACCCAATCATCCTGTTGGTAAGAAGTGTAACAACGTAAATATTGCTCGATGCATTGGTTGACTCTTTCAGTCTGTCCGTTGGTCTGCGGATGGTAAGGAGAAGTGAGCTTCCGCTCGATCCGTAGTATGTGACATAGTTCTTGCCAGAACTTGGAAATAAATTGTGATCCACAGTCAGACAGAAGAGTTTTTGGGATACCATGTAACTTAAAGACATGTTTCATCAGGAGTTCTGCCGTTTGTTTGGACGAAGGTAGTCTGCGAATAGCAATGAAATGTGCCATTTTTGTCAGATGGTCCACTGACACTAAGATGGTATTAAATCCTTTGGAAGGAGGCAATTCCACTATAAAGTCCAAGGACACAACTTCCCATGGAGTTTGGGGTATTGGTAGACTGCATAGTAGACCGGATGGTCTCGTAGTGTCAATTTTGGACCTGGCACAGACATTGCATGAAGAGACAAATTTTTGTATAGATGTTTTCATGTCAGGCCACCAGAATTGCCTGGTAATCAGATTAAGAGTCTTTGTCATACCCATATGTCCTGCCATAGGCACATCATGCGATAATTCCAAGATCTTGGTGCGTATGGTAGGTGGTATGTAAAGTTTGTCGTTGTAGTAGAGGAAGCCTTCTGCATCAGTATTTAGTTGTGGTGGGGGTGAATCCAAACTTATACCATGCAAAACCTCTTCCTTCAAGGAACGGACAACTCCAATAATGCGTTTGTGAGGTATTATAGGAACGGAAGGGATTTCGAAGTAGTTTTCTTCAGTTAGTCGTGATAGTGCATCCGCCTTTTTGTTCTTATCTGCAGGTGTGTAGGTCACTAGGAAGTTAAACCTTAGAAAGAATAGTGACCATCGTACCTGTCGGTGAGAGAGAGTTTTGTTAGTCTGAAGATATTGGAGATTTTTATGGTCCGTGTATATAAGTATTGGTAATTGGGTGCCTTCGAGTAGATGTCGCCAATTCTCCAGAGCCAATTTTATAGCAAGCAGTTCCTTTTCACCCACGGGGTAATTTATCTCTGGACTGCTTAGGGATTTAGAAAAAAAGGCGACTGGATGAAGTGGTGAAGTGTGGTCGTTGGGAGAGTATTGCTCCTACTGCCATGTTTGACGCATCTACTTCCAGAATGTATTGGAGGGATGGGTCTGGATGGCGTAACATGGGAGCAGAAGTAAACCTTGTCTTTAACAGGTGAAAAGCTTTATTTGCTTCATCTGACCATTTGAATGGTTTTTAATGCTAGTGAGCTGTGTGAGGGGTCTCACAATGGCAGAGAAGTTTCTGATGAACTTCCTGTAGAAATTTGAAAATCCAAGGAATCGCTGTAGCGCCTTGCGTGTGGTTGGTGTAGGCCAATCCTGAATGCAGGATATCTTACTCATGTCCATCTCGATTCCTGTTTTGGATATGATGTAGCCTAGAAACAGTACCTCTTCTTTATGAAACAAGCATTTTTTCAGTTTCACATAAAGGTTGTGTGCAAGCAATCTCGATAATACTAGTCTTACATGTCTTATGTGTTCAGACAGGGATCGTGAATATATAAGTATATCGTCCAGATATACCACAACACAGACATCTAGTAAGTCTATGAAAATATCGTTTAGAAATCGTTGAAAAACTGCAGGGGCGTTGCATAGCCCGAATGGCATTACAAGATATTCGAACAATCCGTATCTGGTTCTGAATGCAGTCTTCCACTCATGTCCAGCACGGATTCGAATGAGATTGTATGCTCCTTTCAGATCCAATTTTGAAAAATAGGTAGCTCCACGCACCTGCTCAATGAGCTCAGGGATAAGCGGTAGAGGATAGCGATCTTTTATTGTAATAGCATTCAATTGCCTATAGTCGATGATAGGCCTGAGACTTGAGTCCTTATTGCGGACAAAAAAGAGTCCTGCTGCTGTGGAAGAAGTGGAAGGTCTAATAAAACCTTTCTTCAAATTCTCATCCAAATAGTCTTTGAGATGGGAAAGTTCATCCTGTGAAAGAGGATAAACATGACCGAATGGCAATTTGCTATTTGGGAGTAGATCAATGCTACAATCATAGTCTCGATGGGGAGGTAGTGCTTGAGCATTTTTCTCAAGAAAAACCTCAGAGAGATCCTGATAACATATTGGTGCAATCTCATCTGTCACCACAGACAGGATCTTCCCGAAAGACGGGAGGTTACACGTACCCTCGCAATAGCAAGAGAGGAAGGCCAGGGTCCGTTCCTTCCAATCTATGGTTGGTTGATGTGTGTGCAACCAGGGAAGTCCCAACACAATGGGAAAGTGGGGTGAAGGTATTAGATCGAAGGTAGTGGTCTCCATATGAGACCCATTAGTAGTGACTAGGAGTAGGGTTGAGCGAACACCTAGATGTCCGTGTTCGACGGGTTCGGCCGAACTTTAAAAAAAAGTCCGGGTCCGTGTCCCGGACTTTTACCGAACTTTTCCCGGACACCGAACCCCATTGAAGTCAATGGGGACCCGAACTTTAAGGCACTAAAATGGCTCTAAAACACCAAAGGAAAGGGCTAGAGTGCTGCAAATGGCAGCAAAACGTAATTAAGAGCATGGCAAGTGCTCTGCAAACAAATGTGGATAGGGAAATAACTTAAAACAACAAAAAAAAACAGAAAAATAAAACAATGTTCTTCTTCATCTCTGAAGGACGAGGCCCATATGGAGTAGGAGGGAGGTTGAGGTGGTGGTGGATGTGGCGGTGACTAGACATATGCCGGTTTTCGGTAATTCGATATATCGCGGTATTGCATAGCCACGGTATTGTTATTGTGGCATTTTTAAAATACCGAGTTTCTCTGTCAAGTCTGCCTGACTTGTGAATTGATACATTTCAGTGAGCTGGATGACTCATTCACTCACTCAGCTAACACCTTTCAGCATTAAGTCTCCTAACTATAAACAAAAATGATTACATTTGTATCTTTTCCTTCCCTCTGCCAGGGAGAAAGGAAGTTTAACCTCTTAAAGACTGGATCTTTTTCTGACACTTGCTGCTTGCAAGTTAAAATCAGTTTTTTTTTTGCTAGAAAAGTACTTAGAACCCCCAAACATTTTATATATTTTTTTAGCAGAGACCCTACAGAATAAAATGGCGATTGTTGTAATATTTTATGTCACACTGTATTTGCGCAGCAGTCTTTCAAACGCAATGATTAGACTTTAATGAATAAAAAAAAAAAAAAAAAACGTAACAGTAAAGTTATCCCAATTTTTTTTTTTTTTGTTACACAGAGAATCGTGAGAGAATCGTGATCTTTATTCCAAGCTAAAAAATCGTGATTCTCATTTTGGCCAGAATCGTGCAGCTCTAATAAATATATATATACACACACACACGCCTAGCAGCCCACATTACATTATTATATAGCCATCAAGCAGTGTCTGGCCTACCTGGTGATGACTGGTCCTGGCGCTCTGATCCGATGGCCTGGTCTTTAAAGGGGCAAATCCTTGCGATCCAGAAGTGGTTAAACCTGCAGGAGGACCGGTGTTTTTATCTATTAATGACTTTACTATTGCTTTAGGCCTGGTTCACATGTATGCGGGTTGGTGGTTCACATGTATGCGGGTTGGCGGTTCACATGTATGCGGGTTGGCGGCCCACATTTGCACAGGCATAGCAGCCCATTGATTTGAACGGGCTGCTATGCCCTCATTTTCCGCAGAAAAAAGGTGCATGCAGCATTTTTTTTAAATTCAGTGGCCTTGAAATCCATCCTGCTTTTGCACCATGCGACTAACCTGCAGTTCCTGCTCTGGCAAGCTTTCTGCATTTTTTGTATACGTGGGCACGGCATTTAAAAATAAACAGTTTGCGTGTGCAGCAACGGCAGGTAAGTCGCATGGTGCAAAAGAAGGATGGATTTCATGGCCACTGCATTTTTTTAAATTCTGCATGCACCTTTTTTCAGCTGAAAACGCAGGCATAGCAGCTCAAGCCCATTCACATCAATGGGCTGCTATGCCTGTGCAAATGTGGGCCCCCAACCCGCATACATGTGAACCAGGCCTAAAGCAATAGTAAAGTCATTAATAGATAAAAACACCGGTCCTCCTGCAGGTTTAACCAATTAATGACTTTACTATTGCTTTAGGCCTGGTTCACATGTATGCGGGTTGGGGGCCCACATTTGCACAGGCATAGCAGCCCATTGATGTGAATGGGCTTGAGCTGCTATGCCTGCGTTTTCAGCTGAAAAAAGGTGCATGCAGAATTTAAAAAAATGCAGTGGCCATGAAATCCATCCTTCTTTTGCACCATGCGACTTACCTGCCGTTGCTGCACACGCAAACTGTTTATTTTTAAATGCCGTGCCCACGTATACAAAAAATGCAGAAAGCTTGCCAGAGCAGGAACTGCAGGTTAGTCGCATGGTGCAAAAGCAGGATGGATTTCAAGGCCACTGAATTTTAAAAAAATGCTGCATGCACCTTTTTTCTGCGGAAAATGAGGGCATAGCAGCCCATTCAAATCAATGGGCTGCTATGCCTGTGCAAATGTGAACCACCAACCCGCATACATGTGAACCAGGCCTAAAGCAATAGTAAAGTAATTTATAAACAACACCTCCTTCAGGTTTAACCACTTCTTGACCACAAGGATTTGCCCTCTTAATGACCAGGCCATCGGATCGGAGCCGAGCGCCAGAACCAGTTATCACCAGTTAGGCCAGACACTGCTTGATGACCTATTTTAGGCCTGGTTCACAGAGTCTGTACTGACTGACTATATAATAATGTGCATAAGTGAACCAAAGCCCCTAAATTCAGCAATGAAATTGAAGTGAGGTGGAAATTTAATAATTTAAATTTAATAATAGAATACCGTGATAATACCGTATACCGTGGCAAAACCTTAATCAATTAATCGCAGCATGAAAATCTGATACCGTCACAAGCCTAGCGGTGACATAGGCGTGCGCACAGGGTGTGCTGGGTGTGCCTGGGCACACCCTAATCACCTAGGGCACATAGCATTGCCAGTGAGGAGATGGGAAAGATCTCCCTGGGACCTGCTCTGCTCTATTTCTCCTTGCCTACAGGTACATGGCCCCGATACATTACTCTCCCTGCTGGCAAACACATGCATGTGTATTTCAACTTTGGGGTGCACACCTTAATGCAATAGGCTGCGCACACCTATGGGCGGTGTAGGTGGAAGCGGCGGTGGAGGAGGACCAGGGCCGGATTAACAGCATCATGGGCTTGGTGCTGAGGATTTTGAAGGGCCTTAAGGGCCGTGCCTTGCCATGCACCCAGAGGAGGAAGGGTGCAGCCATGCATGCCTAATTCAACATGGGATGCTGTCTCTGAAGCCCATAAACACATCCATGCATCGCCAACTGTCCCTCCTTGTCCGGCCTTCACGCTGTGTGGGGAGGTTCTGAGGGTGCTGCCTGGGGAAGCGAGCATAGAAGCCAGACTTCTGTGTTTACAAGTGACAGAAGAGCGGTAACAGTGAATATGGCCAACCCGGGGCCTATATAAAAGGTAGGGGCCTGGAGCTGCAGCTCCAATAGCCCCTACATTAATCTGGCCCTGAGGAGGAGGACGAGGTAGCCAACACTGCTTCTTTTCAAAAATTTTAAATGAGGGTACACCCCAAAAGAGTGAGAAAGAGCAAAAATGGAACAATGGGTGGGTAAGGTCGGTATCCATTGCTATTCTGCATAAGGTACGGAAAAGTCCCGTGGGATCCATGCCTGGTTCATTTTAATGAACGTGAGCTTGTCCACATTGTCTCTGGACAGGCGGCTGCGCTTGTCTGTTATAACGCCCCCAGCCGTGCTAAATACCCGTTCAGATAATACACTGGCTGCAGGGCACGCCAGCACCTCCAAGGCGTAAAGGGCAAGCTCAAGCCATGTGCCCAATTTGGAGACCCAGAAGTTGAAGGGGGCAGACCCGTCATTCACTACATGTAGGCGTGTGCACACATACTGCTCCACCATGTTGGTAAAATGCTGCCTCCTGCTAAGACGTTCCATCTGAGCTGCTGGTGCTGCTGTTTGTTGTGGCGTGCTGACAAAGCTTTTCCACATTTCGGCCATGCTAACCCTGCCTTCTGAGGTGCTGGCGGTGCCCTGGTTGCGTTGGCGACCTCCTCCTCCTCCTCCTCTGCCTTGTGCTTCCACTGTGGCCCCGCTGTCAGATGGGAATGCCAGCAGCATGGCGTCTACCAGCGTGCGCTTGTACTCGCGCATCTTGCGATCGCGCTCCAGTGAGTGAATTAAGGACGGTACGTTGTCCTTGTAACGGGGATCCAGCAGCGTGGCCACCCAGTAATCAGCACAAGTTAGAATGTGGGCAACTCGGCGGTCGTTGTGGAGACACTGCAGCATGTAATCGCTCATGTGTGCCAGGCTGCCCAGAGGCAACGAAAGGCTGTCCTCTGTGGGAGGTGTATCGTCCGTGTCCTCTGTATCCCCCCAGCCACGCACCAGTGATGGCCATGAGCTGGCCTGGGTGCCACCCTGCTGTGAACATGGTTCCATCTCCTCCTCCAGCTCCTCCTCCTCCTCATCCTCCTCATCCTCCAGAACTGTGCCCCTGCTGGACAATTGCGTCCCTGGCGTTTGCGTGTGCAGGAACCCACCCTCGGAGCCCCTTGCGAATGACTGCCCTGAAAGCCTTGGAAATGTTACCTCTTCATCCTCCTCCTCCTCCTCATCCTGTGCCACATCCTCTTCCATCATCGCCCGAATTGTTTTTTCAAGGAGGCATGGAAGTGGGATAGTTAAGCTGAGAACGGCGTCATTGCCACTGGCCATGTTGGTGGAGTACTCAAAACAGCGCAACAAGGCACACAGGTCTCGCATGGAGGCCCAGTTAAATTAAATAGCGGAATAGAAAATATGATCCAAAAAAAGTGTATGTATATCACACGTACACAACCACACTGGGCCCCAATTACTATTGTTTGTACCCCTAAAAGGCTAGATGAGGAGTAGGGGGAGTATGGAACAGGCAGCACCCTCAAACCTTCAGAAGTATGAGATGAACCCCAACAACTTGGAAAGGTGGATCTCTCTCACACGTACCGACACAGACTATCCCGCAATTCAATTGATCCTCAAAGGTTTTTATTGAATAGCGGAATAGGAAATATGATCAAAAAAAGTGTATGTATCTCGCACGTACACAACCACACTAGGCCCCAATTACTATTGTTTGTACCCCTAAAAGGCTAGATGAGGAGTAGGGGGGGTATGGAACAGGCAGCACCCTCAAACCTTCAGAAGTATGAGATGAACCCCAACAACTTGGAAAGGTGGATCTCTCTCACACGTACCGACACAGACTATCCCCCAATTTAACTGATCCCCAAAGGTTTTTGATTAAATAGCGGAATAGAAAATATGATCCAAAAAAAGTGTATGTATATCACACGTACACAACCACACTAGGCCCCAATTACTATTGTTTGTACCCCTAAAAGGCTAGATGAGGAGTAGGGGGGGTATGGAACAGGCAGCACCCTCAAACCTTTAGAAGTATGAGATGAACCCCAACAACTTGGAAAGGTGGATCTCTCTCACACGTACCGACACAGACTATCCCCCAATTTAACTGATCCCCAAAGGTTTTTGATTAAATAGCGGAATAGAAAATATGATCCCAAAAAAGTGTATGTATATCACACGTACACAACCACACTGGGCCCCAATTACTATTGTTTGTACCCCTAAAAGGCTAGATGAGGAGTAGGGGGAGTATGGAACAGGCAGCACCCTCAAACCTTCAGAAGTATGAGATGAACCCCAACAACTTGGAAAGGTGGATCTCTCTCACACGTACCAACACAGACTATCCCCCAATTTAACTGATCCCCAAAGGTTTTTGATTAAATAGCGGAATAGAAAATATGATCCAAAAAAAGTGTATGTATATCACACGTACACAACCACACTAGGCCCCAATTACTATTGTTTGTACCCCTAAAAGGCTAGATGAGGAGTAGGGGGAGTATGGAACAGGCAGCACCCTCAAACCTTCAGAAGTATGAGATGAACCCCAACAACTTGGAAAGGTGGATCTCTCTCACACGTACCGACACAGACTATCCCGCAATTCAATTGATCCTCAAAGGTTTTTATTGAATAGCGGAATAGGAAATATGATCAAAAAAAGTGTATGTATCTCGCACGTACACAACCACACTAGGCCCCAATTACTATTGTTTGTACCCCTAAAAGGCTAGATGAGGAGTAGGGGGGGTATGGAACAGGCAGCACCCTCAAACCTTCAGAAGTATGAGATGAACCCCAACAACTTGGAAAGGTGGATCTCTCTCACACGTACCGACACAGACTATCCCCCAATTTAACTGATCCCCAAAGGTTTTTGATTAAATAGCGGAATAGAAAATATGATCCCAAAAAAGTGTATGTATATCACACGTACACAACCACACTGGGCCCCAATTACTATTGTTTGTACCCCTAAAAGGCTAGATGAGGAGTAGGGGGAGTATGGAACAGGCAGCACCCTCAAACCTTCAGAAGTATGAGATGAACCCCAACAACTTGGAAAGGTGGATCTCTCTCACACGTACCGACACAGACTATCCCGCAATTCAATTGATCCTCAAAGGTTTTTATTGAATAGCGGAGTAGGAAATATGATCAAAAAAAGTGTATGTATCTCGCACGTACACAACCACACTAGGCCCCAATTACTATTGTTTGTACCCCTAAAAGGCTAGATGAGGAGTAGGGGGGGTATGGAACAGGCAGCACCCTCAAACCTTCAGAAGTATGAGATGAACCCCAACAACTTGGAAAGGTGGATCTCTCTCACACGTACCGACACAGACTATCCCCCAATTTAACTGATCCCCAAAGGTTTTTGATTAAATAGCGGAATAGAAAATATGATCCCAAAAAAGTGTATGTATATCACACGTACACAACCACACTGGGCCCCAATTACTATTGTTTGTACCCCTAAAAGGCTAGATGAGGAGTAGGGGGAGTATGGAACAGGCAGCACCCTCAAACCTTCAGAAGTATGAGATGAACCCCAACAACTTGGAAAGGTGGATCTCTCTCACACGTACCAACACAGACTATCCCCCAATTTAACTGATCCCCAAAGGTTTTTGATTAAATAGCGGAATAGAAAATATGATCCCAAAAAAGTGTATGTATATCACACGTACACAACCACACTAGGCCCCAATTACTATTGTTTGTACCCCTAAAAGGCTAGGAGTAGGGGGAGTATGGAACAGGCAGCACCCTCAAACCTTCAGAAGTATGAGATGAACCCCAACAACTTGGAAAGGTGGATCTCTCTCACACGTACCAACACAGACTATCCCCCAATTTAACTGATCCCCAAAGGTTTTTGATTAAATAGCGGAATAGAAAATATGATCCAAAAAAAGTGTATGTATATCACACGTACACAACCACACTAGGCCCCAATTACTATTGTTTGTACCCCTAAAAGGCTAGGAGTAGGGGGAGTATGGAACAGGCAGCACCCTCAAACCTTCAGAAGTATGAGATGAACCCCAACAACTTGGAAAGGTGGATCTCTCTCACACGTACCAACACAGACTATCCCCCAATTTAACTGATCCCCAAAGGTTTTTGATTAAATAGCGGAATAGAAAATATGATCCCAAAAAAGTGTATGTATATCACACGTACACAACCACACTAGGCCCCAATTACTATTGTTTGTACCCCTAAAAGGCTAGGAGTAGGGGGAGTATGGAACAGGCAGCACCCTCAAACCTTCAGAAGTATGAGATGAACCCCAACAACTTGGAAAGGTGGATCTCTCTCACACGTACCAACACAGACTATCCCCCAATTTAACTGATCCCCAGAGGTTTTTGATTAAATAGCGGAATAGAAAATATGATCCCAAAAAAGTGTATGTATATCACACGTACACAACCACACTAGGCCCCAATTACTATTGTTTGTACCCCTAAAAGGCTAGGAGTAGGGGGAGTATGGAACAGGCAGCACCCTCAAACCTTCAGAAGTATGAGATGAACCTCAACAACTTGGAAAGGTGGATCTCTCTCACACGTACCAACACAGACTATCCCCCAATTTAACTGATCCCCAAAGGTTTTTGATTAAATAGCGGAATAGAAAATATGATCCCAAAAAAGTGTATGTATATCACACGTACACAACCACACTAGGCCCCAATTACTATTGTTTGTACCCCTAAAAGGCTAGGAGTAGGGGGAGTATGGAACAGGCAGCACCCTCAAACCTTCAGAAGTATGAGATGAACCCCAACAACTTGGAAAGGTGGATCTCTCTCACACGTACCAACACAGACTATCCCCCAATTTAACTGATCCCCAGAGGTTTTTGATTAAATAGCGGAATAGAAAATATGATCCCAAAAAAGTGTATGTATATCACACGTACACAACCACACTAGGCCCCAATTACTATTGTTTGTACCCCTAAAAGGCTAGGAGTAGGGGGAGTATGGAACAGGCAGCACCCTCAAACCTTCAGAAGTATGAGATGAACCTCAACAACTTGGAAAGGTGGATCTCTCTCACACGTACCAACACAGACTATCCCCCAATTTAACTGATCCCCAAAGGTTTTTGATTAAATAGCGGAATAGAAAATATGATCCCAAAAAAGTGTATGTATATCACACGTACACAACCACACTAGGCCCCAATTACTATTGTTTGTACCCCTAAAAGGCTAGGAGTAGGGGGAGTATGGAACAGGCAGCACCCTCAAACCTTCAGAAGTATGAGATGAACCCCAACAACTTGGAAAGGTGGATCTCTCTCACACGTACCAACACAGACTATCCCCCAATTTAACTGATCCCCAAAGGTTTTTGATTAAATAGCGGAATAGAAAATATGATCCCAAAAAAGTGTATGTATATCACACGTACACAACCACACTAGGCCCCAATTACTATTGTTTGTACCCCTAAAAGGCTAGATGAGGAGTAGGGGGAGTATGGAACAGGCAGCACCCTCAAACCTTCAGTATGAGATTGTGTTCACTGTACCCCACAAAGATTGAGTTCACTGCACCCCACAATGATTGTGTTCACTGCACCCCACAAAGATTGTGTTCACTGCACCTCACAAAGATTGTGTTCACTGTACCCCCCAAAGATTGTGTTCACTGCACCCCACAAATATTCTGTTCACTGTACCCCACAAAGATTGTGTTCACTGCACCCCAAAAAGATTGTGTTCACTGCACCCCAAAAAGGATGTTGTTCACTGCACCCCAAAAAGGATGTTGTTCACTCCACCCCAAAAAGATTGTGTTCACTGCACCCCACAAAGATTGTGTTCACTGCACCCCAAAAAGATTGTGTTCACTGCACCCCAAAAATGATTTTGTTCACTGCACCCCAAAAAGGATTTTGTTCACTGCACCCCAAAAAGGATGTTGTTCACTCCACCCCAAAAAGATTGTGTTCACTGCACCCCAAAAAGATTGTGTTCACTGCACCCCACAAAGGATTTTGTTCACTGCACCCCAAAAAGATTGTGTTCACTGCACCCCAAAAAGGATGTTGTTCACTGCACCCCAAAAAGGATTTTGTTCACTGCACCCCAAAAAGATTGTGTTCACTGCACCCCACAAAGGATTTTGTTCACTGCACCCCACAAAGATTGTGTTCACTGCACACCAAAAAGGATTGTGTTCACTGCACCCCAAAAAGATTTTGTTCACTGCAGCCCAAAAAGATTGTGTTCACTGCAGCCCAAAAAGATTGTGTTCACTGCAGCTCACACACAGAAAAATGGATGTGGATCACTGACACCTGCCTATCTCCAATCCCACACCACACAGCAATATCGATTGTAGTTTGTAGAACACAGTTTCCCTAAAATTCAGCAGACTCTGTCCCTAACAGGATTGAGAAGAGATCGTAGATCAGGATTGAGTGCAGACCCCACCCCCCACACAGCAATATCGATTGTAGTTTGTAGAAGACACTGACCCTATATAATTCAGCAGACTCTATCCCTAAAATGCCTACAACTCGCCCTGCCTAAACACTCCGACCTGTCCCTCAATTCTATCCGGACACAAATGGTTTTTTCCTGCCTATCTTTCCCTAATCAGCAGCCAGCACGTTGATGTGTGCTCTGTCCCTGAATCTAAGCAGCATAATGACGCCGCTGCGGCTGCCTCGAACTTATAAAGACTTGGTCACATGCTTCAGACGGCCAATCACAGCTACTGAGACATTTGCAGGCATGGCTGGGATGGCTTAAGGCACACCAGTTAAACGATTGTTGATTGGCTGTTGAAAGCCCGCCATGAAAAGAGCGCCAAAGCATGCAAAACCCGGAAATAAAACGACCGAACACGGATTTTTACCCGAACATACAGTAAAGTGTCCGTGTCCGTGTTCGGGTACAAAAAATCCAATTATTCGGTACGAACACGAATAATACAGTCCGTGTTCGCTCAACACTAACTAGGAGTGCCTGTGTCTGATCAGTGATCGGACCAGAGGATAAAGGAACACCGTTAATAAGACTTACTGAGACAGGTTTAAGTTTAGAAATAATAGGAACTTTATTTAAAGCAGCAAAACGTATGTCAATATAATTTTCACAAGATCCTGTGTCAATCATGGCCTTAGTAGTAATCCTGTTCTGGTCCCACTGTAATGTTAAGCAAACAGAAAGGTAAGGGTTAGTGATTGAAGTTGTCAATCCCCCTAGGAGGACATGTGAACACTCACCCTTCTTTTTGTAGACTAGAGGACAGACGTTTATCTTGTGATCCGGGGATGCACAGTACAAGCAGAGATTACCAGATCGTCTTTTGGCTCTTTCCATAGTTGATAGAGGTGGGCGTATGGTTCCTACCTCCATAGGAACGGGGTCAACGGCCGAAATCCGAGAAGAACTGGATAATGGCATTCCCATTTTCTCAGCCTTTCTTTCTCGTAGTCTTCTATCTATGGTGATACTGAGTTGTATCAATGCATCCAGGGTTTTTGGCAGATCCGCTCGGGCGAGCTCGTCTTTAACGGCCTCTGATAGGCCAAGCCTAAATTGGGTTTTCAGAGATGCATCATTCCATTCTGAATCAAGGGTCCATCTCTTGAATTCTGCGACAAAGTCTTCTACAGGTCTCCTACCTTGTTTCAAGGATCTTAATTGAAGATCGGCAGTACTCTGCCTATTGGGATCATCATATAGGCTAGTGAGTTCTGCTAGGAACAAGGCATAGGAGTTGAGAAGCTGGTCGTTTTTCTCAAAAAGAGAGTCTGCCCAGGCCCGAGGATCGCCTGTTAGGTAAGAAATAATAGTACAAACCTTAATGTGATCAGTAAGGTAGGTACGGGGTTTTAGCAAGAAAAGTAACTCACATGCGTTTTTAAATTCGCAAAATTTTTTGCGATCGCCTGTAAATACCAAAGGAGGATTTATTTTGGGTTCAGGGGACTGAGCAGTGGTAAGTTGTGTCAGTCTAATTACCTGCTGCGACAGAGCCTGATTGTCTTCTTTTAATTCAGCAAGTGCGTGTATTAACGCAGTTACTTGCTGTTTTAATTGTGTCATCTGAGTGGTTATTTCTGCTGAATCCATTTGTGGTTCGTTCAATCTGTAACACTCCTGCGTTTTACGTATGATGTGGATTTTCAGCTGCAGAAATATTCCACTTCAGTAGTCATGTAGAGAAACGCTGAGACACCAATCCCAACTCCCAATGACTCATCATGTGTGGATGATCTCAATTCAGCAAGTAAATACACACACTCAATAAGATGTTTCCTAGAGTGACTTATGTATATAGTAACACAGTGATGATAGGCTGAAGAGACAGGTTGGGTAGAGATGGTAGATGACAGACACTTGAAAGGAAATGTTCTTGAAAGTAAGATAGTAGCAGATGGGATGCAGATAGGTTTAGCAATCATGTATGGTAGCAGATGACAGAGTAGCAGGTGGACATACAAGAGAGATCAACCCAGTGCAAGAACAGGTGGTAGTAGGCTCAAGAGCTAGCAATCTTAGATAATGCAGATGTAGTAATAGTCCTTAGTATGCAGAGCTAGATAGTGTAAGCTTTAGTATAAAGGTTATAGAGGTTTCCCCTGTGGGGTACTTATCACTAATAGCAATGTAGCAGAGGAGAGGTTCGGCAAGAGCGGATGATCCGGTAGCGGGATACAGGGATCAGCGCAGCGTGGTTCCGACAGCGAGGTATGCTTGCAAGCATGAGAGCTTCAAGACAGGTTAGCATCAAGGCACAAAGCAGTTTGAACGAACACATGTGAGTGAGAGCCGGCGATCTAAATAGCCATCCAGTCCAGCGCTCAGTGATGACAGCATCAGTCTTAAAGGTGTATGCGCACCTTACCAAAAGAAAATGGTGGGGCGCATACACTTATGAAAGAGTAATTAGGGTACCCAAAGGTACCAGAACATTACACCGAGGAAGGAGGAAGTGGATGGTAAGGTGCTCTCTAATAAGGTAGGTAAGTAAAAAAAAAATAGGCCGGGAATATCCAATTATTGCTCAGGTAAGGATAAGGAAGCGGATGCCATAAAATCTACAGGCCTGATTTTGTGGCCGGAACTCCGCTTTAATGTATTAATGTTGGAACAGCAGGTCCTTGAGGTATAGTAAGACCCAAATTTTTGAAAATATTGCTAGAGATAGGATAAAAAGCACCACATCCCTATGATAAATAGTAACTACAATGGGGGGGGGGGGCAATTGGGACTTTAAAGGTGCAAATGATGGAGAAAAATCTGAATTCTCAAAAATTGAACATTTTATTACACAAAGAAAAAAGGACAAGACAGGACATTTGATAAAATGTTAAAAGCAAAGGAATGCACTCAAAAATATCAACTCTACATGTTTCGCCATCTTCATAATAGCTTCTTCAGGAGTTTTGCCAGATATTTCTTGAGAGTGAACATTTCTAGATTGCAGAAAAAAAGAGCATAAACAATAGAACAAAGGAATAACTACTAGGGCAGAAACCAAAAGGTCCTAAATTTGATGCCCTCATACATTTCACAATTTTAGCACTAATATCAAAAAAGTACCTTTATAAAGACCTGACCCCTTTCTTTTGCCGGAGGTGAACACAACGTAGGCGCCGG
The DNA here is from genome assembly GCF_965119305.1 of Pelophylax lessonae. Lineage (NCBI taxonomy): Eukaryota > Metazoa > Chordata > Amphibia > Anura > Ranidae > Pelophylax > Pelophylax lessonae. Next base: position 46,777,050 of record NC_138780.1, on the reverse strand, counting down.
AGACCAGATGAATGAGGAGGGAGGAACTGAGACATCTAGCCCCTTAATTTTATGCTCTTTTTTTCTTCAATCTAGAAATGTTCACTCTCAAGAAATATCTGGCAAAACTCCTGAAGAAGCTATTATGAAGATGGCGAAACATGTAGAGTTGATATTTTTGAGTGCATTCCTTTGCTTTTAACATTTTATCAAATGTCCTGTCTTGTCCTTTTTTCTTTGTGTAATAAAATGTTCAATTTTTGAGAATTCATATTTTTCTCCATCATTTGCACCTTTAAAGTCCCAATTTGCCCCCCCCCCCCCCCCATTATAGTAAGACCCAGTTCAGCTTGATGTAATTTAGAAAAGCCTAATTTATCCCAACAGGTTTTACAAGCGATTGCTTTTTCAGGAGCTTAAATAGAGAGGAAAAATGTGGGACCCTCAGGTTCCACACTAGGGGCCTAAATGAGGGATGTCAGTCTCTATAAAAAGTCCATATAAAAGTCCATATAAATTTTCCATATACACTGAAGGCTGCTCTGGTGGCAAGTAAGAAGGGACTTGAAAACAGCTGCAAGGAGAACACAAGCACCACTTTAAGTGTAGTAGGAAGGGTTTATTAGGAATAAAATTCATATGCAAGGGTACTCACAAACGAACAAGTAAAAGGAGCATAAGGGCATCCATAATGTATAGGTCCGTCAGTCTGGTATAGTGATTCAGGATGGCTCGAGCGGTCACGGCTCCTACAGCAAAAGCCGGTGGTAACCGGTCCTTCCTGGTGTCTGGAACACACAGAGGACTCTCCTGACGTCACTTCCCGGATGTGACGTATAGGGGCAGGCGACGCATTTGCGGAGCATGCGCTCCTTCCTCAGGCCTCAAAAGCGCCATTTTGGGTAAGGGATTAAATAGGGCAAGTACACAGTAACTGGGTCCTAAAATCCGCGGATTTCGCCGCAACACAACTATGTTATCTACATGAGAGACAGCTTCAAACATACAATTATGAGACTACTCTCTGCATATATACACAGTTTGTATTCAAAGGGGAAATTGAAATACTTATTAATAGAGATATTCACACACTGGATAAAAGTAACATAACAAAAAACAATAAACTGTTTTTTTTTTGTTATTGTTTTTTTCTGTTATTGTTTTTTGTTATGTTACTTTTAGTGACAATGAACTCTGTCGTCCTCGGGGTGACCCTGGATATGACCGGCTCCACAAAATTCGGCCCCTCATAAATCACTTCAACCAACAGTTTGTAGCCTTGTATATGCCCCAATAAGCTGTCTGCATTGATGAGTCCCTGATTACATTTTCTGCCCGCCTTGCTTTCAAACAGTTTCTCCCCAGCAAGCGTACCAGATATGGGGTCAAAATATATAAGCTCTGTGACAGGGCAAAAGGCTATACATATAGTTTCCAGATTTATGAGGGGAAAATATAGCAATGTGGAGCCCCCCAACTGCCCAGACTACATAGGGAGCAGTGGCAAGGTTGTTTGGGACTTGGTGTCGCCCTTATTCGGCAAGGGGTACCATTTATACGTGGACAATTATTACCCAAGCGTGCCACTTTTTAGTCACCTTTTTGATTTTGGAATTGGCACATGTGGCACTGTGCGACCTAATTGTTGGGGCTTCTCCCAACGGCTTGTAGATTCCTGACTTTGATGGGGGTGAGAGAGTTTGCTTGAAGTGTAATAAATTGCTTGCAGTGAAGTGGAGTGACACATGGAATGTTTTCATTCTGCCTTCCGTTCACGCAGATACGAATTTCAAAGGTAACTGGTGTTGTTGAGAAGCCCCTCTATGTCCACGAATACAACTTTAACATGAGTGGGATGGACTTCAATGACCAGATGATGGTGCCGTACCTAATTGCCCGGAAGGCCAGATGCTGGTACAAAAAAGTGTCTGTATACTTATTCCAATTCTCTCTGCTGAATGCGTACGTGCTATACAAAGTGTCAGGAAGTAGTGAATCCTTCCTAAAATTCCAGGAAGAGATTATGACAGCCCTTCTGTATCCAGAGGGTGCTGTGTAACAAATTCACAATCCAGATGCAGTGAGCCAGCTGCAGGAGAGGCATTTTCTGGATGTCCTCCCTGGTACCCCTACCCAAAGAGCACCCCAAAGAAGATGTCGTGTCTGTAGAAAACACGGATATATGCCTGACACCCTCTATTTTTGTCCGTCCTGTCCTGGCCAACCTGGTCTCTGCATCGGGAACTTTTTCTGTTGCTACCACACGCTAGTAGAGTGTTAGTATAGGGTACAGCAAGAGACATAGCCTAGGGCACATATTCATACAGGCTCTCAAAAGATGTTGGATGGCTTTCGCATTTTGAGAGACCCTAGCCTGGAACAGTTTTTTTACAGTTTCAAAAAAAGTGTAAACAATTTTTTTTTTTTAATTTAAAAATAAAAAAGCCAAAAATAGTTGTCGTTTTATTGTGTTAATTCTCTGTTCTTACTCTACTTTTCTACTCTTTCTACTTTTACTGTACTTTATAATATGCTGTAATGTTTTATTGTTACTATTTTTCATTGTTAACCATAGTTTTCTTTGCAGATACCACCATTCTTCTTTACTGTATCCTATTATAATGTAATAATGTTTTATTGTTGCTGTGTTTTTGATTGTAAACCATAGTTTTCTTTGCAGATCAATGATTGCAGCGCTGTAGGAGGTGATTTCACCACCACAGTTAAAAAAAAAGAGCATATATGGTGAAGCATAGGGGATTGGGTGGACACAGAGGGCAGATCTCCCCTATGCTTCCCTATATATTTTTTAACACTTGAGAAATCTGCTATGAGAGTATTTTACAGCTCTCATTTGTTTTGGAAAATGCAGAAAGAAAAGGAAATTTTCTTTTTTTTTCTGTTTTTCAATTTTCGAAACTTTGTGACATAAAGCAAAATCTGCAAAATACTCAAAATGCCTTTCAGCAAATAGCTTAGGGTGTCTACTTTCCGAAAAGGGTTAATTTGGGGGGGGGGGGGGGGGGGTTGTTCTGTCTTGGCATTTCATGGCCTCCGAAACTGCTAGAAGCAGCTAGACTGCCAAAAAGTCCCACATATGTGGTATCTCTGTACTTAAGAGAAGCAGCAGAATGTATTTTGGGATGTAATTTCACATATACCCATGGCATGTTTGAGCAATATATCATTTAAATGACAACTTTGTGTAAAATAGGAAAATAAAATGCGTTATTTTCCCAAAACTTGTGGCAAAATATAAAATATTCCATGGACTCAACATGCCTCTCATCAAATAGCCTAGGGCATCTTCTTTCCGAAAAGCGGTATCTTGGCATTTCATGGCCTTCGAAACTGTGATAGGTAGTGAGGAGTGAAATCAACAATTTACGCCCTTAGAAAGCCTGAAGGTGGTGATTGGTCTTCAGGGTCCTGTAAACGGCTAGACTGCCAAAAAGTCTCACACATCGGGTATCCCCATACTCAGGAGAAGCATCAGAATGTATTTTGAGGTGTAATTTTGCATTTTAGCACTTCAAGAAATAAGATTGGCAGTCAGAAATTAAAAGCTACGTAAATTCCAGTATATACACCATAGTTTGTAGACGCTATAACTTTTGCACAAACCAATAATAATAAGCTTATTATTTTTTTTTTTATCAAAGACATGTAGCTAAATACATCTTGGTCTAAATGTATGACACAAATTTATTGGATCATTGGTTCATTGGATATTTTTTATTAATAAAAGTAGAAAATTAAAATTTTTATCAAGATTTAAGTTCTTTTTTCATTCATTTTGCAAAAAAAATAAAACCGCAGAGGTGATAAAATATCACCAAAAGAAAGTTATATTTGTGGGAAAAAAAGGACATACATTTAATTTGGGTACAGCATTGCATGTCTGCGCAATTACCAGTTAAAGTCACGCAGTGCCAAATTGAAAAAATGGCCTGGTCATTAAGGGGGGTAAAACCTTCCAGTCCAGAAGTGGTTAAATCCTCTATTGGATGGGTGGCCTTAAGCTTTAGTGATGGTTTGAAGAATTTGGCAGTACCTTAAATACAGTGTTTTGTCTGTCCCCTCCTTGCTAAGTCAAGTTGCACTATTGCCAAGGGGATCTTTGAACCCTATTTGGAAATTATATAATTAGATGTATATTTTTGGTATATGCTTTCTAAAAGTTATCCACTCTATAATATTTTGGTAACACGTCAGGAGTTACATCTCTTAATACTCCACTGCCCAGTATCTTTCCATACTTAGTGAGTTGGAAGTTCCCTTGAGCTCTTAGGGCTTATGTACATATAAGTAAAGATTATCATCTATAGCTATCTATAGGACTTTATGAACGTCACCTTCTAGAACTGTATAACTATGGCTATGTGCATGTCCCCACATCTGCCCTATTGCTTGCAAAAGTTTTGCTTGGCTCTGTTGTCTTTCCTCCTACCTTATCATATTTTGTAATTTTCTTTAAAGCGAAGTTCCGGCCTCAAAATCGAAAAAATCGATTTTGGGCCATCCGCTTGCTGAGTGCCACCTGAAAAAGAAATGTATGTTCCTGATTTTTGGTCACTTACCTTTTTATTGAAGAAAATATACTCACCTTCCTTCCACTTCCTCCCTCTGCGGCCGCGGCCTGCGCCGTCTCTTCCGGCTTGCGATGACTCCTGGGAGCTGAACGTCATCGCTCCCAGGAGTCAATGTGCCTGCACCAGCCCCACTCGTCACTTCCGGTGCAGGCGCGGCATTCCCTAAAATTAAGCTGTGCAGGGATGCCGCGCCTGCACCGTAAGTGACAAGCGGGGCCGGTGCAGGGCATTCTGGGACTCCGAGGTCAACAAAGAGGACGCAGAAGAGCTGCCCACACCTGAGATGGCAGCGCTGGAGAAGAAATTTTCAAGGTTGGTATTTCTTCTAAAAGGTAAGTGCGACCAGAGACAGTTCAGAGGCTAGCCATTGTGGAATGTACTAGCCCTGACTGTTCCAGGGGTATTTTTATCAAAATTTCACCCCCGAGGCCGGAACTCCGCTTTAAGTATGCTAACTTGGTTTTCAGAGTGCATTTATCAGCACGATACTCATATATGTGTACACCTTTTATGTATGTATTTTTATCCATTCAGAAATTGTATTCAAGCTCCTGAAGAAGCAATCACTCGTAAATCATGTTGAGCTACACCAGGGTATTCCGATTTACATCCAGCTGAACTGGGTCTTACTATACCCCAAGCACCTGTTGTTCCAACATTAATACATTAAGGTCTGTCTGGCTAATTTTCAACAGTAATGTTTAAACCTGACACTTTTATATACAATGTTATATTGTTTTGCATACATATGCTTTTTCTGGATTATGTAGTTTAATAAAATACATTTATGTTTTAACTTTTTGGGTGCCATGTTTTCCTCAACTTTAGCTAGGGCCATACATTCCACATAAATAATTATGCTATCAACAAGTGTGTGAACAAATCTGAAGAGATAGTGATTAATTGTTTGCACTTTTTTTGTGAAATTGCCTCAAGAGGAAGAGAAAGAGGAAGAGGAAGAGAAAGAGAAAGAGAAAGAGAAAGAGAAAGAGAAAGAGAAAGAGAAAGAGAAAGAGAAAGAGAAAGAGAAAGAGAAAGAGAAAGAGAAAGAGAAAGAGAAAGAGAAAGAGAAAGAGAAAGAGAAAGAGGAGACAGAGAGAGAGAGAGGAAACAGAGAGAGAGAGAAGAGAGGAGAGAGAGAGAGAGAAGAGAGAGTGAGGAGAGAGAGGAGAGAGAGAGAAGATAAAGAGGAGTGAAAGCCACCACATACAAAACAATTATGGAGACCAAGGGCCCCCCCACGTAAACTTGTACATTCTACCAGGACTAGAGAATATAGTCGCATTCTATCCCCACATGGCCACTCAACTTAAGGTGATCTACTGCCACACCTCTGATCCTATCCCCCCCCCCCTCATCCCCTTTTACCCTCTCTATCCCTAACCCCAACCCCCCTTTTTTTTTATCCCACCACCCCTCCCCTTCCCCTTTTTCCTACACCCTTCTCCCACCTCCCCTCCCCCTTCCTTCTCCCTCCCTCCCCTCCTTCCCCTTCCCCTCTCTCCCACCCACTCTGCTGTTTGTCCTCTTTGTCTAGTGAAACCGTCTCATAACTCCATACCCAGTGGGTCCTTACCTGCCTCTTGGCCAATTTCATCCCCTAACCTATACGTAACCTGGCTAACAATACCCAGTAAAAGATGCCGTTGTGGCTCATGACTTCTCCTCCATGCCTGCCTTCAGTTAGACGGGACCCCTATGTCAAGGGACCCCGTAGTACAGGTTATATTGACACCTGGCTTGGCTGTATATCCGAATAATCTGCTTAAACCCACCACGATCACACTGATGTATAATCTACCCGCCTTTTTTCTTTTTTGCACTGTTATGTCAACTCTGTATTATCATGTGGAAGGATTGGGAAACAGGGATTTCGGGCACAAGAGTTTTTTTAAAAAGATTTCTTTTATTCAACAAAAAACTAAATATTTTAAAATCATAGAAAAATACAGGCAGATGATTGTGTATTAAGGACACAGTGAGACCACAAAAAAATGGTCTATGTTGTACAATATCTCAGTACATAGAACTTATAAAAGTAATTTACATACAGTTCAGAGTACAAGATCATTAGTAGTCATATAATTCTTGGAAACGTGTTACTTGATATCAGAAGAGAACCGCCGACGGACACCCAAGTAGTATGGTGCCGGTCAGCGGGGTCAACTGAAAGTATAAGTTAACATTCACCATGTAACATATGACCTTTGCTCGACATGTTTCGCTTTCTTTGACAAAAAAGCTTCATCTGGAGCATATCATTTCTTTTGTCTGTGTGAAAAATAACAGTGTTTAGATAAATTACATATATATGTTACCTCATTTTCAGTATGTTATAATTACAATTACAAATCATTTATCTCTCCTTTTAATTACATACAATCGTCTTACACATCTCAAATAAGTCCTTCTACTTTTACAATATCAACACAATATAACATTGGGTCTTAGATTGCATTCAGATACTAAAGGGGTTTAGGGGGAACAATGGAGACTGCCAATAGTGAGTATATGTGGGGATCCATGCTGTAGTTACAGTGTCAGCATATATATCCTGTTTATATACCTAGTATATGGACAAGAGAAGGCAATGTATAGTGACATAGTAGTGAGGGTGATCACTCCATGTCTCATATCTGAATGGATGAGAGCAAAAGAACAATGTTTCTCAGAATAGTGGGCATTTTTATTCTATGATATCGCTTTAAGGGAGAGCCTATAAAAGTGCTAAACCATGAACACTGTATGATCTGCATACACCTGTGACAGAGCCGAGAGCTTCGCTGGGGTGTCCCCGCACTTGCTCTCGAGCGATGTCCGGTGAGAGTGGCCGGGGCGGTGACGTCTTTTGACGAACCGCCCGGGATCCACGCTATTTAAGGGCGCCATTTACAAGCCCTGGTATGGTGGAGGTTCCCCATCCGGTGAGGACTGTGCGGAAGCTGGGAACAGCGTGGCAAGGGGTAAGCTTTATATGGCTAGCACCAATACTTTAACATTACACTTTGTGGTACCCGGGAATTTACCTTAATCTTACTGTGCTTAACAGCCGACATACAAGCAGAGGAGATACGCTCCCTGCATTGAGCTCTGGTCCTTTCCAAGTTTGGTGAGCCGTGCTAAGGTGTCTGTTTATGTTTGGGACTCTCTTACTGCATAGGGATCTATTATACTGGGTGGCACTCTATATATCTACCACTACATTTACTACCTATGTTTATTTTAAGCACGCCTTGCATGTACTCATCTTGGACCCTATGTGGCAACTGCCTATTCATATGTAACCCTGGTCACCCCCCTACTATTATGGAGGAAGGTGGGCTGGATACCAAATTGACTACACACACATATTCACATATGTATATAAAAGCAAATCAATATACACGATATGTATTTTACTATAGGGGTAGCCCACACACGAATGGGTAAACTCTGTATGTTGGTGTATAATCGTTTAGAAACGCATGGCACTTGCCCATTCTTACGGTCCAGAATGATTATATGTCTTTTCTTTTGCCCATTTCGAGGCAGATAATCTATGGGCTCTATAGGTACTTACACACTCTTATAACAGGCATGAGGCACACTGATTTTACCACTTTGGAACACTTGAGTTCATGGTTTAGCACTTTTATAGGCTCTCCCTTAAAGCGATATCATAGAATAAAAATGCCCACTATTCTGAGAAACATTGTTCTTTTGCTCTCATCCATTCAGATATGAGACATGGAGTGATCACCCTCACTACTATGTCACTATACATTGCCTATGTTTGAGCTTCCTAAAACGCACAGTCCTCCTCGTTAAAGAATTCTCTATGGAAATTGACATATGTGCCTGATTACTATATGTACAGGTATGTATACATTCTCTTGTCCATATACTAGGTATATAAACAGGATATATATGCTGACACTGTAACTACAGCATGGATCCCCACATATACTCACTATTGGCAGTCTCCATTGTTCCCCCTAAACCCCTTTAGTATCTGAATGCAATCTAAGACCCAATGTTATATTGTGTTGATATTGTAAAAGTAGAAGGACTTATTTGAGATGTGTAAGACGATTGTATGTAATTAAAAGGAGAGATAAATGATTTGTAATTGTAATTATAACATACTGAAAATGAGGTAACATATATATGTAATTTATCTAAACACTGTTATTTTTCACACAGACAAAAGAAATGATATGCTCCAGATGAAGCTTTTTTGTCTAAGAAAGCGAAACATGTCGAGCAAAGGTCATATGTTACATGGTGAATGTTAACTTATACTTTCAGTTGACCCCGCTGACCGGCACCATACTACTTGGGTGTCCGTCGGCGGTTCTCTTCTGATATCAAGTAACACGTTTCCAAGAATTATATGACTACTAATGATCTTGTACTCTGAACTGTATGTAAATTACTTTTATAAGTTCTATGTACTGAGATATTGTACAACATAGACCATTTTTTTGTGGTCTCACTGTGTCCTTAATACACAATCATCTGCCTGTATTTTTCTATGATTTTAAAATATTTAGTTTTTTGTTGAATAAAAGAAATCTTTTTAAAAAAACTCTTGTGCCCGAAATCCCTGTTTCCCAATCCTTCCAAATGAATTAGTCAATTGAGGATAGGGGCACGCCCTAAATGGATACGTCATGGCCAAGATGGCTGCTATCTGTGGACACATGACTTGTAAAATAATTCTGTATTATCATGACAACCTCACTTTTTCTGTTTACATTTCATGTATCTGTTCTTATGTATCGTACATATTATGTATGTTTTCTATTTAAACCTTAATAAAATTTATTATGGAAAAAAAAAAAAGAGGAGTGAAAGGAGAGAGAGGAGGGAGAGGAGAGAGACTGTAAGCCTTTGTGGCAGTCTGCTAGACAGCAGAGTTTATTGAGCAGACGTGACAGAAGCAGAAGGGAGGTTTCTTACAAAATCTACAGTATGTTGTTTTAACAAACAGTAGTAGTGCCCGCTGCACCGCTGCCCGCTGCACCGCAGGACCCAAAAAAAAGAAAATAAAAGCTCCACCTGTGACGAAGTCTAACTGCCAAGACGAACGCCACTGCTAACCAAAAAACAACAAAGACTCTCATATTTGCCAAAAAACATCTCGAATATACCCAAGAATTTTGGGCAAATATTCTGTGGACTGATGAGACAAAAGTTGGACTTTTTGGAGGTGTGCATCCCATTACATCTAGCATGAAAGTAACACAGCATTTAATTAAAAGAGCATCATACCAACAGTCAAATATGGTGGTGTGATGGTCTAGGGCTGCTTTGCTGCTTTAGAACCTGGACGACTTGCTATAGTTGATGGAACCATGAATTCTGTATTCTACCAGAAAATCCTAAAGGAGAATGACCAGCCATCAGTTTGTGACCTCAAGCTCAAGCGCACTTGAGTTATGCAACAGGAAAATGATCTGAAACACACCAGAAAGGCAAGACTTAAATTTGATTTGCTGTGGCATGACCCAAAACAGGCCCTTCAAACTCGAAAACCCCCCAATGTGGCTGAATTAAAACAATTCTGCATAGAAGCGTAGGCCAAAATTCCTCCACAACCAGGTTTAGGGGGCAATTACTTTTTACAGCACTGCATGTGCTCCATCAGATATTCTACCTATTTTATTTACCTTTCAGCTCTGCATTCAGTGAGTGTCCAAGTTCATCCAGCAGAATCTGCATAACTAGATGTTCCCCTATAGTGAGAAATATGATAACAGGTAAGAATAGTGTACACCTGAAACTGACCTTTCACATACACACTACTACACATTAAAGATATATATCTCAACAACAGCAAATAACTGAATATAGAAGAAATGGCTGCATTCCAGGTGTGATCAAAATTCAGGTTTATTGGCTGAACATCCCAATGTGACAAATGTGGCAAAGGTACCTTTGCCACATTTGTCACATTGGGATGTTCAGCCAATAAACCTGAATCTTGATCAGACCTGGAGTGCTGCCGTTTCTTCTATATTTGATTATCCACGGAGGCGAGTCGAGGCGTGCACCGGTGTGTCATCAGGCTTCTGGAGTCACCTGGAGCAGTGAGTTCTCTTCCCTTTTGTAAACAACAAATAACTAGTGGTGTACTGCGGGCCAGCCACAGTGAAGGTTGCTGTGGGAGCAAAATTCTTAGGAGCACAACATTTCAAAAGAAAAAAAGATAGTAGTAATAACAAACAAAAAGTAGCGAACTCCCTGGAGGGCTTCAGCGGGGCACTGATGCTACCTTCCTTTGGTGTGCTCCTACTGCAGTATGCAGTTTGTTGGCAACTGTTTGCCACTGTATACATAAGTCACCTCCGAGATAAAGATGTTGACATGTACACTGGATCTATGTGAGGCCACCCTGGGCTCCAGAACTACCCTATTGCCTCCCAGTTACCTGACTACAGGGGATGTCTTTGAGTTTACAGCACCTTGTGGATCCTTACCCTGGAACTCACCCTATGGGCCCCCAGGGTTAAATGGTGCCACACTGCCTACTCATCAGGACATACTCCCATAAACCTATTACCAGGTGGCAATCTGGGCTACAGCCCTGTGCTTGACTACCCAATTAGATAGGGCCAAGGGCAACCCTGTGTTTGGATACTTCCAGCTGGGTATCAGCTTCCAGTCTCTCCAGGGGTAGCAGAGTATCACAGGAGGCACCACCATGGGTGGATGAGAAAGCTGGGCACACAGGAAAAACTCAGGTAAGACGCATATATTCCTACTATATAATTAAATATATATATATATATATATATATATATATATGTGAGGTGTGTCCACAAAGTAACGAGAATGATATTTTAAAATTATTTTATTGAAAAAGTTTACAATTGAACATTGTCTCCTTCAAAGTATGCACCTTGTGAGTGTACACAATGCTCCCAGCGGTTTTTCTATTATTCATAGCATTCCTAGAAGTCTTCAAGTGGGATGGCGTTCAGAGCCTGGGTAGTGGCTCTTTGGACGTAAGCCACACTACCAAAATGGTGTTCTTTCTCATGTTCAAATCCTGTGTGATTTCATGAACAATCGACTTAGTAATTCCTGTCTCCTCTGCAGTTATTCTGAATGAGCCGCTGCTCAAAAAACAGAACAAACAGATGCAGTGAGGTCTGTTCTCAACCGTGACCATCGGCTCACTATCAGACTGATTGCAGAGGAAACAGGAATGACCAAGTCAATTGGTCACGAATTAGTGACTCAGGATTTAAACATGAGAAAGCACACCATTTTGGTAGTGTGGATAATGTTCAAAGAGCCACTACGCAGGCTCTGAATGTCATCCCACTTGAAGACTTCCAGGGATGCTATGAAGAATGGAAACATTGCTGGAAGCATTGTGTATACAAGATGCATATTTTGTTGCAGGGCTCATTATCCTGCTGAAAGAGGCCACTGCCATCAGGGAATACCATTTCCATTAACGAGTTTACTTGGTTATCGACAAGGTTTAGGTAGGTGGTATGTGTCAAGTAACATCCACATGAATTGCAGGACCCAAGGTTTCCCAGTAGAACAATGTCCAAAGCATCATACTGCCTCTGCCAGCTTGCTTCTTCCCATACTGCATCCTGGTACCATTTCTTCCCCAGGTAAGCAAGGTGCACCACACCATCCTCATGATGTAAAAGAAAATGTGATCAGACTAGGCCACCTGCTTTTATTGTTCTATAGTCCAGTTCTGATGCTCACATGCCCACTATAGGCACTTTTTATGGACACAGGTCAGCATGATTGTAAATCAGGGATCTCCAAACTACGGCCGTCCAGCTGTTGGGGAACTACACGTCCCATAAGTCATTGTAAAACTCTGACATTCACAAACATGACAAGGCATGATGGGAATTGTAGTTTCTGAATAACTGGAGGGCCATAGATTGGAGACCCCTGTTGTAAAGCCTTAAGACCCTTGTTGTAAAGCTTGACGCATTCTATGCATCAAGGTAAATACCCTTCTCCTGACTCTGACCTCCTCGCTGGGCAGATTGATAGCAGTGGAAGCTATTATCTCTCACTGCTGTCAATCAAACTCTGTGACCGGGGGGGGGGGGGCGACTGTGCCTTGCTGTCTGTGTCTATGGACCCACAACTTCCCTTATAGGAAGCAGGTTCTTCCTTTGGGGGCACTGGCTGAAGAGGAGGAGTCAGGAGCACCGACTGGGGACCTGACACGAGGAGGATCAGGGCTGCTCTGTGCAAAACCAATGCACAGAGCAGGTACTGTAAGCATAACATTCTTATTATTTTATTTAAAAAAAAATTAAAATAAATAAAAATAATAAAAACTGCTTTAACTTCACAAGTAACTCAAATGGGGAATAAATTTAGAAGAGACAAAGCCAAACCTGGCTGGCTAAACCGTAGCGTTAAAAAACTTATTAGGGGAAAAAAATTGGCCTTCAAGAAATATAAATCAGAGGGCACAGTATCGGCCTTCCAGCAATACAAGGAGGAAAATAAGAAGTGTAAACACGAAATCAAGATGGCTAAAATCAACTTTGAGAGACAAATAGCGGAGGATAGTAAAAAAAACCCAAAGAAATTCTTTAAATATATCAACAGCAAAAAAACTAGGGCAGAGCATATTGCACACATAATTAACGATGATGGGAGGATGGTTACAGAGGACACTGAAAAAGCAACCGTGCTGAATTCTTTTTTCTCGTCAGTCTTTACGCAGGAAAAGGAAGGGTACACTGACCATGACTGTATGGTTAGTAGTAATACACAGGACTTGCCACTATGGCTAACAGAGGGGGAAATCAGGGAAAGACTGGATAAACTTAACACAAACAAATCACCAGGCCCGGATGGCGTACATCCGAGAGTGCTCAAGGAACTCAGTATGGTTATATCTAGACCACTGTTCCTGATCTTTGCTGACAGTATTAGGACAGGAGATGTACCAGGGGATTGGAGGAAGGCTAACGTGATTCCGATATTCAAAAAGGGCCAGAGACATATCCCGGGAAATTATAGGCCTGTCAGTCTGACATCAATAATATGTAAACTTTTGGAGGGGATGATAAGGGACTATATCGTAGAGTATGCTAAAAACAACAACATCATCAGTAGTAACCAGCACGGGTTTACAAATGGGCGTTCTTGTCAAACCAATCTCTTAGCATTCTACGAGGAAGTGAGCTGTGAGCTAGATAGGGGGAGACCAGTGGATGTGGTGTACTTGGATTTCGCTAAGGCGTTTGATACAGTTCCCCACAAGCGCTTAATTTATAAAATAAGGTCTGCAGGTATCGACAGCAGGGTTTGCTCTTGGATACGGAATTGGCTAAAAGGCCGTGTCCAAAGGGTAGTAATAAACAGCGCATACTCAGACTGGTCTGAGGTAGTAAGCGGGGTGCCCCAGGGCTCAGTCCTGGGACCAACCTTGTTCAATTTATTCATAAACAGCATTGAGGAAGGGATCAGTAGTTCGTTATCAGTTTTTGCAGATGACACAAAATTGGCCAGGGCAATAACTGCACAGCATGAAGCAGATATCCTACAGAATGACCTGGACAAAATTACGGAGTGGGCAACGACATGGCAAATGAGGTTTAATGTGGAGAAGTGTAAGGTTTTGCACTTGGGGACCAAAAACATAAAAACACAATACACGTTAGGAGGGGAACCCTTGGGGGAATCAAAAATGGAGAAAGATCTGGGAGTCTTAGTTGATGATAGATTAGGCAACAGCATGCAATGCCAAGCGGCAGCTTCCAAAGCCAACAGAATATTAGCATGCATAAAGAAAGGGATGTATTCCAGAGATAAGACTATAATCCTTCCACTTTATAAAACTCTGGTCCGACCGCATCTGGAGTATTCTGTCCAGTTCTGGTCGCCAGTCCTCAGGAGGGATGTGTTGGAGCTGGAGAAAGTCCAGAGAAGGGCAACTAAACTGATTAGGGGGTTGGAGGATCTTACCTATGAAGAGCGGCTGCAATCGCTCGATTTATTTTCCCTGGAGAAAAGACGTCTGAGAGGGGACATGATAGCAATTTATAAATATCTTAATGGGGATCTCAGCTTAGAAGAAAAGCTGTTCATTCGAAGGAATTGCATGAGGACTCGAGGACATACAATGCGATTAGAGGAGAAGCGTTTTAACCTCAGGCAACGTGGGGGGTTCTTTACTGTTAGGGCTACAAGATTGTGGAATTGTCTACCACAAGAGGTGGTTTCTGCGGGTAGTATGGTGACTTTCAAAAGACTCTTAGACTTACATCTCAAGGATCAGGAGATTGAGGGCTATGTTAGATGATTACAGTCACACACACCTACACAGGTTGAACTGGATGGACTATTGTCTTTATTCAACCTCACCTACTATGTAACTATGTAACTATGTAAATATGAAAATATTCTTGGAATAACTGATTTAAGTCTACACTTTATCAAAGTTTTGATGGTAAGCTAAAAGTTACCTGTCTGACAAATTTCTCCCAGAACCGCCAATAAATTAGGATGAGGATGATCTTCCTGTAGTGTATAGAGACATTCCCAGAGTCCAATCACAGCTTTTCTTCCCAGATTCTGAATATCTTGAAATAATTTCTGGGATAAGGCAACACGATCTTTTTCCATTGGCAGGTAATTCTGGAAAATATATTTTATTATTACTCATTTTATACAGTATATATGATATCTTTTCTATATGTATGTTTCTGCATACAATGTAACAAATTTGCCTGATTGGTCTTGACCCTTCTGAGAAAAAAGGAAAACTTGTGGTGAGAAAGTTTTACCTGATCCCTTCCTGAACTCTGTATACTTCTATACACAATCCCCACTCAACAGCAGTTTACGTATTAAGACAGTAATAGAGCTGCAGATAACAGAGAAGCAGATACAACTTGCACCATTCATCTCAGCTCTGCACTTTCTTTATTATTTTAAAAGACTATGCGGACATTCCCACTGTAAGCCTAAACACCCAGTAACTCCCAACACATTCCCACTCTATCCAAAATTAAATTTAAAAAAAGCTTGGGCTTCAGTAATGCCACGGGTCCCAGATGTCACTTGGACTGGGTGTTCAGGGAAGCAGAAACATGGAGGTCAGTTCAAACTTGTTAAACGTAGAGTTCCCCTTTACTTGTACAAATTTTCCCGTATATAATTAAGAAATCTTTTCTTACTTCTATATTTAGGACATTTCGATCTTTAAGTTCTGCCATAAGGGCACGGGGGTTCAAGTGCTCCAAAATGTAGGTCAGATCATCTTTGTAATACTCATATATCCTCCTCAGTGATGGGTCATCATATGTAGACAACTGATGGTGGAACTTCCAAAAGTCCTCTAGGGAAAAAAACACATACATTTTTTTTAAATTTTCTGGCCTTCCATATGTGATTTGAATTCCAAAAATCTTTTATTCCACTGGATCCAGGGCCGGGACAGAAGGTGGAGGGGGGGGGGGTCAGGAGGAGCGGCTGCCCTGGTTTCATGTTAAGTGGTGGGCGCCACATGGGGAGATTGCGGAAGGGGAGGGATTTGTGTTGGAAGGTGGAATTTGGGGTTCGGCAGGGGGTAAGTATTGTTCTAGGAGGGGAAATTGGGAGGGGGGGATGGGGGGAAGATTATTTGTGCCTCTTCCTATTTGTTTCAATACATGCAATATACAGTATTTTAAATAGATTTGTTAATATGTTGTTTTAAATATTTAAAAATGAGGGCTGTACTTAAAGTAATGCAAAAAAAGTGGGCATACCATTTTCTTTTTTTTTCTAACTTACATTCAGATTTCACTCATTGGTAGAGTAAACCTTCCTCTATAGCAGTGATGGCCAACCTTGGCACCCCAGATGTTTTGGAACTACATTTCTCATGATGCTCAACTACACTGCAGAGTGCATGAGCATCATGGTAAATGTAGTTCCAAAACATCTGGGGTGCCAAGGTTCGCCATCACTGCTCTGTAGTAACTCTTCTTCTTCATTGCAGGTAAAGAATGGATTCCAAGTGGAAGCAGCATCCTGTCATTGAGTTCTTGACAAAGGAGGGGTGCAGGCTGTACGACATCCACAGAAGGCTACAGAATGTTTACGCAATGACGCGATAGACAGGAGTAGTGTTGAGCGAACACGGACTGTATTATTCGTGTTCGTACCGAATAATTGGATTTTTTGTACCCGAACACGGACACGGACACTTTACTGTATGTGCGGGTAAAAATCCGTGTTCGGTCGTTTTATTTCCGGGTTTTGCATGCTTTGGCGCTCTTTTCATGGCGGGCTTTCAACAGCCAATCAACAATCGTTTAACTGGTGTGCCTTAAGCCATCCCAGCCATGCCTGCAAATGTCTCAGTAGCTGTGATTGGCCGTCTGAAGCATGTGACCAAGTCTTTATAAGTTCGAGGCAGCCGCAGCGGCGTCATTATGCTGCTTAGATTCAGGGACAGAGCACACATCAACGTGCTGGCTGCTGATTAGGGAAAGATAGGCAGGAAAAAACCATTTGTGTCCGGATAGAATTGAGGGACAGGTCGGAGTGTTTAGGCAGGGCGAGTTGTAGGCATTTTAGGGATAGAGTCTGCTGAATTATAGGGTCAGTGTCTTCTACAAACTACAATCGATATTGCTGTGTGGGGGGTGGGGTCTGCACTCAATCCTGATCTACGATCTCTTCTCAATCCTGTTAGGGACAGAGTCTGCTGAATTTTAGGGAAACTGTGTTCTACAAACTACAATCGATATTGCTGTGTGGTGTGGGATTGGAGATAGGCAGGTGTCAGTGATCCACATCCATTTTTCTGTGTGTGAGCTGCAGTGAACACAATCTTTTTGGGCTGCAGTGAACACAATCTTTTTGGGCTGCAGTGAACACAATCTTTTTGGGCTGCAGTGAACACAATCTTTTTGGGCTGCAGTGAACACAATCTTTTTGGGGTGCAGTGAACAAAATCTTTTTGGGGTGCAGTGAACACAATCCTTTTTGGTGTGCAGTGAACACAATCTTTGTGGGGTGCAGTGAACAAAATCCTTTGTGGGGTGCAGTGAACACAATCTTT